>NC_090940.1:331765088-332066569 GCF_040938575.1 Ambystoma mexicanum | reverse complement strand
TTCCACATTACTTAATCTACTGGCCCTAGTGGAATCCCTATTTCTATCTAACATTTAAGCCTGCTCAGCCGTTTCATCGCATTGGCTCATGTTGAACCTATGTGGGTGAGACAAATCCGTTAAGTCACCATGAAAAGAAATATATTTGCAGTTGTTCATTCTTTTTCATCTTTTTGCTCAATTAGGCATTTAACAATTTCTTTCCATTTATCATAAAAACAATGAAGAATAATAGAAAAAATAACACGATTCATATGAGATTTAAAAAGAAAAAAGAAAAAAGAAAGAGAGAGAGAGAAAGACAGAATATATAAAAACATTTTGCTTTTTCACTATTCTTTCCCTGTCTTCGTTGCAGTTTTCATCGTGTCAGACTGTGGTAGCGGTGCCATCCACACAGTCTGTTTCATTTTGGGGGAGTGCGACACTGTGCACCCTTCTCACATCTGAGAGGTGCACCCAGTATTTCAGTCCCTTCACTTTCACTGCAGTTAGGGTGCTGTACACCACTGCGTATGGACCATGAAACCTTGGTGAATTCCACCTTTTACAAAGCTTCTAACATGTGTTCTCCGGGCATTAATGGCCCCTCTGGGCTATCTGCTGCCGGCATGGAGGTGTCTGTTGCTACATTTTCAGTAAATGGCAAAGCAATTTGTTTTGCTATGCTGCGTACTGCACACGTTAGTTGTGCTAGGTATTCCTTAAACTCTTCCCCCAGCACTGTGGCAGCCCTGTGTGCATCAGACGCCCTCCTAACAGGAGAGAGCGGCATGTGCATTCTTCTCCACGTCACAATTTCGTGCAGCCTTAAATGGTGATCTTTGCATGGTTGATTTCTGAGTTGGAACAGTGCTAGGGGCAGACAATATACCCCATTTTTTTTCAACGTGCTGCATAATTTCGATAAATTGCTTTTGAGCAGCCCGTTGATCCTCTCCACAACCCATTGGCCATTGGATGATAAATCGAACATAAATTATGTTTCACCCCCAGAAGGCAGGTTACTTCTTTGAAGAGATCATTCACAAAGTGCGTGCCGTTGTCTGAACGGATCACGTCACATATTCCGCAGAGCGAGAATACTTCTTGCACAAGGAACTTGGCAACACATTTTGCATCAGGATGTTGACAGGGGCCGCTTCCACCCACTGTGAAAAAGGGCATACCACCACAATCAAGTATCTTGCTCCATTACATCTTTCTCCCATATCGGCATAGTCGATATGTAGTTCTCTGAATGGACCTGTAGGGCGTGGCAAAGTGCCACACAGAGTTCGTAATGTCATTCCTGAATTGTAAGCTTGGCATGTAGTACATTCAATCACAAATTTAGACAAGTATTTGTGCAGATTGGGAACAAACCAATCCTCCTGAATGTCTGAGGCGATGTGTTGTTTTGCAACGTGAGCTGGGAAATGCAATTGTTGGAACGCTACTTCTAATAACTCTACAGGCATCACTACCTTGCCTGTCGTTTCCTGTCTCCAAATGAGATCTGTGGCTGATTGTTTACATCCTCGTTTGCCCCACAACTCCTGCTCTTCCGGTGGGGCCCTTCTCTGGAGTTCTATCAATTGTGCTATGGGCGTGTTACTGTATGCTTCTGCTGGTGGTTCTGCTGTGGCTGTTTTTACAATGTACTCTGATGTTGGTGTCTTATTAAAGTACGAGGCCTCCTTCGCTGCTGTGTCAGCTGCCGCGTTCCCCAATGAGACAGCGTCTGTGTTATTGGTATGGGCTTGGCATTTAACCACTGCCACTACCGATGGCTCTGCTAAAGCTTCTATTAGTTCATTTAGTAACGTGGCATGTTGTACGGGGGACCCGTCTGCTCTTCTGAACCCTCTCCTTCGCCAGCGTGATAGCCCTGAGTGAACTGTGGTGGTGACATAAGCTGAGTCTGAATATATTGTTACGGCACAATCTTTGGCTGTATGTAACACGCTGATTAGTGCAGTCAGTTTGGCTGCTTGTGCAGAGTAATGTGAGGGGAGGCGCTTTTGAACAATCACTTCGTATGTGTCTTCTTCCATGCGCACTACTGCCATCCCTACATGTTTCTCTCCGGTCTCTGAGTTTATGGATGCTGACCCGTCTATGAAATAGATTTCTCATTCTGTAAGGGCATTTTCTCTTGCTTTGGGATTGTCATCGACCTCTCCCTACCTGCTACAATCGTATTCCTGTAAATCCTCAGCTGTGCATGGCTCTGTAATGAATGTGGCTGGGTTCACTGTCTTGCATCGGACCACATGTACATTTGGACTGGATATTATTATTTCATAAGCAGATGTTCTCTGTGTTGTGAGAGTAGATTTCGATCTTTCCAAGATAGCAAATAATGAGTGTTCCGCATATAGCGTCACTGAACATCCCATTACGATCGTGGCACTTTTCTCAATGGCGAAGGCCGCTGCAGTGAGGGCCTGTTCGCAAGCGAAATGTCCCTGCATTACTGGGTCTAATATTACACTGTAGTATGCTTATGGTTTGTGGCCTAGCGATGTCTTTTGTGTCAATACTGCTGTCATCAATGTTCCATTGCTGTGTGAAAACAGGAAAAATTCCCTTTCATAATCTGGATTTGAAAGGACTGGGGCGTCTGCAATAAGGTCTTTTAATCGAGAGAATTGCGCAATTGTCTCAGGTGTCCATTTTATTGGGGCCCTGTTCTTCTGTGCTTCCTTCAGTGCTTGTAGCATTGGCCGTGTGTATGCTGCATAATAGAGAATCCATGTTCGGCAATAGTTACATATGCCAAGGAATTTCTGCATGTCCTTCACTGTTTTTGGTATGATAATGTGTCGAATGGCAGCAGCTCTGTCTGGTAGTATTCTTTTTCCATCTTTAGATATTTGCTGACCGAGATATACGTGTGCAAGGCAGTATTGTAACTTTCCTTTGTCCACCTTGTATCCCTTGGTAGCCAATACGTTAAGCTGTGTTATCGAGTCTTCTCTACACTCTTCTTCTGTTTTGCTGCAGACAAGTAAATCATCTACGTACTGTATAATGGTGCTCCCTACATCTATGTTGCCGATGTCTTCTCGTAGTACTCTGTTAAAAATGCTTGGGCTCTCGCAATACCCCTGTGGAAGTCTGCAGTGTTCATATCTGCTGTTTCCTAATGTAAAAGCTGTGAGGTACTGCGATTCTGGTGCAAGTGGCACAGAGAAAAAGGCATTTTTCAAATCAATGACAGTGAAGCAAGTTGCCTCTTTTGGTATTCTGCACAATATTGATGCCAGGTAAGGCACTAATGGGAACTCTTTTTGGATGATGTCATTGAGTGGGTGGAGGTCCTGGGCCATTCTCCACGCCCCTCCTTTCGCTTTCTTAATCAGAAAAATCGCTGTGTTGCATGGGCAAGTTGATGGCACTAAGATGCCTTGGCTTAGGAGTGCATTCACTGTTTCTCTAATACCTTCCTCTGCTTCTTTGGATATTGGGTATTCTTTCACTCTGGGTGGGAGGGTACCTGGTTTCAGTTTTATCTTTATGGGGGTCACCTCATGCAACCATCCCACATCGCGTGGCCCTGTAGTCCAAATTTCAGGTGCTACCCTGGCCATGTCTTCCTCAAATATTGTCAGTGGGGCCTTTATGTTAGCCATGAGTGGGTTGTGTATTTCTCTGTATTGGATCATAATGTCACATGGTATGCTTATTTCCATTATTATTTCTCCATCCCCCTCGTAATCTGTAAACAATTCTTCATCAGTAATATCTTTTAGCATTATGTTTGGCTCTATACATAGCACACTTCTCCATTCGAGTCCTTGCGTGTCCAGGCCTATGACCACAATGCGTTTGTTGGAAACTTGAACTGCCTCAATGTCTATAGATATAATTGTGCCTGGCACTACATCTGTTGGTGTGATTGGGCGTAATATGAAGTCTGATGGTATTCTCCACTCTTTTTGTGTTATTTCAGGCACTACTCGGGCTAATACCTGTATTCCATAGACAAACATGTCCATGTCAATGGGGATCCCTCTTACTGCAGCTTCCTTTGTAATCGTGCTTATTATCAGGAGTGCTCGTACAGGGCATACCCCTGGCGTCGAGCACACTATCCCTCTTTCAGTAAAGGCTATGGTCATCTTTAACTTACTGAGCAAGTCTCGTCCCATCAAATTGATTGGCGCGTCTTCGTAATACAATAAGGGTGCGCACACAGTTTTTTCCCCTACTGTTACATCAAGATCTTTTGTGTACGGAACTTTTAAAATAGCCCCAGAGAACCCATGCGTCTCCAAATTTCTTCCCGAGAGCTGAAACCGCCCTTCTGTGAGACATGATTTTTCTGCTCCAGAGTCTACCATAAAGATAAACTGCTTGTTTCCGATCTCTGCCACCACTAGTGGTTCCTCATTTGCACTTTGTGTGGTGGATAGGACTGGACACGCAAGTGCTCCCTGTGGGCTGTCCTAGTCTTGGTATCTTTGCTGACCCGGCACTGAAAAAACATTGTCACCTACGACCATTACGCCACGAAATGGTGCAAGGGCACCGTTTGCGGCTGCTGCAAAAGGGTTATTATTTATGTTCCCTACTGAGTTTTGTCTTGCCATGGGCTGTAGTGCGTTTTGCTGTTGTGGCTGCTGCTGTCGCTGCTGTTGCTGCTGTTGTGGGGCTGGCTGTCTTTGTTGCATTTGGGGGTCATAGCAGTACTGATCTTGTTGTCCCCCCTCCCCATTGGAGCTCCACAAGGGCTACCTGGGTCTGGGCAGCCACACCCCTGTTCATTGTTCATGGGCCGCTGCTGTTGCTGCTGAAAATACCCTGATGGTTGCATTCTACAATCTCGTGAATAATGTCCCCATCTTCCACAATTCCAACATGACCCCTGTTGTCCTCCTCTTGGTTCTTGCCCACCAAACCCTCTGTTTCCCATTCCTCCATATCCTCCCCTCTGCCCACGGTACCCACCTCTTCCTTGGGCCGGCCTGTTCTGCCACTGTGATCCTTGGCATGGCTGTTCCTCTCCATTCCACTGTCCTTGGTCGTCTCCACCCCACTCCGCTGCTATCCTAACGGGTCTTCCTCCCACGTTTTCCTCTCCTTCGTTTCCTCTGTCTGCGGTTACACTGGCAGTAAGGGCGGCCACCTTCACTAATTTTGTCTGCACTAATTTTGCTTCGTCGGCCAGCCTCTTTTGCGTGACCTCCTTTTCTTTCTCTTTGATCCTCCTCCAATGGTGTACAATTATGTACTGGATTTCAGGCCACCCTTTGGCTTTGATCCCAGCTATTTTGTCCAAGGCCTTCTGCACCTCTTTCGGCAACCCCTTTTTAATGATAAAATAAAATAAAGCTGTTGATTGATTCCATGCCGTACCAGTTTCGCTTCTCCATAAATCTTGCACTCGCAAAATGAATTGTGCAGGGTCCTCGTTCTCCTCCATTGTGCACTGCATCACTGCATGTAAATCTGGAACGTCTGGAAATGCACGCCGCAATGCATCCCACACTTGTGCTCGAACATTATTGAATGGTGATCCATCGTGGCGATCACAGCTCATTGTTACTCCCGGGAACCCTTTCCTTTCCCAGATTGTGTCTGCTTGGTCCCCGATTGCTGATACTAATAAGCTTTTCACATCACCTATAGCTAACAGCACGCCTACCGTGTTCTTCTCAAATACATGTATCCACTTACCTGCTCCTCCCGTTAGCGGGGGGAGGAGTTTTAACAGGTTGTTTTTGTCCATTTGGGCCCACGGAATATAATTTGGCCTACCTGCTCCTTTATGTATCAGTGGCATTTGTAGTTTCTGTTTCTTTCCTGTTTTGCTCGTTTTCCCTTTTTTAGTTTTACTTACCAGTATGTTTCCTGTCCTCCCTGTTCGTTGTCTTAATCTACCTTGCCATAATGGTGGTGATAGTGTGTCTGGGTAATGGCAGTTTGGCAGTGGGGAACCTTCTGCGGCAGCTGCCACTTCGTATTCATCTAAATCATCCCATACTTCTTCTATCTCTGACTCTAGCTCGTTATTATCCTCCCAGTTTTCCTTGGGTTCGCTTCCTTGTCTTTCACCCAGATCTCCACTTTGTTGAATCTCCGATGTGTTTGGGCGTATAATTCTTACTGGCTTGTTATTCAATTGGAACAGGAACTGTCCTGACTGCCACTCTTGTTCTTGTTTTTGCTGTGATGACGTCCCTTGCGATGCTATAGATTGCCCTGATACCGAGGCTGCTGGGGTTGCATTGCTTACTGCCCCTATCGGGGGTATGAGATCTGCCAGTGACAGCGGGGGTACCTCCCCTCCCCCTGGCAACATTTGCCCTTTGTCACATAGAGCTCTTAACCGCGTTATTTCCATTTGTGCGTGTGCTAGCTGGCGATTTAAATCGCCTGTTAAGGGTGCTATGTCCACAGGAGGTGCACTGGTGGGGCCGTACAAGCCTCCTTTGTCATATGGTGGAGGCTCGGGGGCTGTTGCCCCGCCCTGAGCAGTGGGGGTCGGTGGTATATACAGGGGTTCACTAAACCCTACTGCTGGCCTGGTCATTAAGGGATAGATTTTTGTTACTTCGTTCTCGGTTGTAGTTGTTGAGCACTCCCCTTTTCGTGTCCCGCTTACTTCTTCAGGTATTTTCTGCTTTTCTATCATTCGGCTGGTACCTACCTCTGCTGTGGGGGTAACTTCCTCAAACATTCGCCATAAATCTAATACTTCTCTCCAGTTCTGTAACTGTTTTCCTTTGTATCGTGCTAGCAAATGTGTTGATACTAGGTCCAACACTCTTTTGTCGAATGACCCTCCTTCTGGCCAAATTGGTATAACCCCATCTCCTTTTATCTCAGTGATCCACTGATCATGATACTTCTGTATCCTGTCAATATATAGTGGAAGGTGCTGGCAAATATGTGCAAGTGGCGTTACTCCCCCTATGGCAATGCTTCTTTTCCTTTCTTGTGTGTTCCGGTACCCTTGAGTCCCTTCCCACCTCTCACTTGATATGTCAGTTACAATATGTGAAAAATACGTTCTTTATCAAAGCTTGCAATTATGGTATGCCACATTAGCTGTTCTTTCTGAGGGGTGTTACCTGGTCACCTCTCACAATTTATTTCTTTGCCTATTATTCATTAATCAAAAATGTTACTTGTACTGAAATACTTTAGCGTGTTCAACAAAACATGTACACAAAGCAGACCGACAAACATATAATCATGCAACATACACATGTACTGACTGCGCTCGTTTGTTCTTTCCCTATTCCCGTTACTGTCCCTGATTTTTCTTCTTCCCGATTCTACCTACTATTTCGCATTCACTGCCCACCCCTTTCACCTATATTATGTCTCAAGATTTCTTACTTCCACGGAAAAAGAATATTCTAAAAACTACTCCGAGTCTACTCAATATACGAGACCCCTACTATTTTTCTCTTTATCTCTATTCTGCACTTGGTCGGGACAAATGCTATGTGGCGCCGCCTTCTACCCCGTATGGGCTAGGATACCACTTCTCTTCTTCTCACTTCTTACAACACCTAATGGCCATATAAAGGATAGATCAGAAAAGCCTCACCATCACTCACACAGACCCTATTCTTAACTACCTTCCTGTTGTTTGCTAATTCCCTTCTTCCCGTATTTTCCCCTTACCGTCCTTTGGGGTCTTTGCTTCCGGGACTCCACATGTTCAGTCAGGTACTCTGAGGGTCGCCGCTCATGGCCAGACCTCGCTCAGATCCGTCCCCCAACCAAGCCGTGGCCTGCCTTGGCGAGCAGCCTTTTCGATCGGGTATTGGTCAACCGGGAACCCTTGACCCTTTCTTCTTGGTGCGCACAGTCTGGTCAACCACGGAGGCAATGGTTTTGCTGGGGGCACCCTGGATTCCGCTGCCGGGCGATGCAGGCCTCGAGGCACCTCTCTAAATCACGTCACGGGGGTCACCAAAAATGTAGGTACCTTTCCCCGGCTTACTACGTGTGAGAGAAAATAAAATAACCACCCCTGTCGGGGAAGGAGGCACCGAGACCCGGCTGCAAGAGTTCAAAGGAGGGTTTATTTCTCCAGCTAGGAAATAACCCATAAAACCCCTACCTAACATGTACATCATACTCGTATATATATCAATTAAAGTAACTCTAACAAAAAGTGCTAAATGGACCCTATAGGCCAGGCGGTGTGGTGCTGTAGGTGTAGGTGGCATCTCTTCCTTCTGGTTGGCTGAGTGGCTGACGAGATGACGGACGTCAAATATCTTGTGCTCCATGCAGGTCAGGGTCCGGTCACTGTGGTCAATACCTAAGCTAATATGTTGCATTCGAAAAACACTTAATAACAAATGATCTAAATGATTTTATGCTACTTTTCATATTTCTACACAAGTTACACATAATAATTATTGTCAGTACAATTGGGACATTTGTGGCTTTAATTAGAGGCCTTGACCTTTATTGTGCATGTAAAAAGAATCAAGCTGTGTTTCACATATCTCCTAAACTTCAAACCTATTAGTATGAGAAAAAACATATATTGTAGTAAAAATGTTTAAGGTTAGTAGTGGGTGCGTTGGGTGGGTTTGCAGCACAGGCGAGGGTCTGGCACTTGAAAGAAATACCTTACAGGGAGCGCAGGGTCACAATGGCAATAAATTGTTCTAAATGGGGGTGGGTGGCTTGCACGTTTATGGGGGCGAACCAGCAGAAAGTGCTTAGCTAATCCTGGTTCACATGCTTGTTCTCATGCTAGCAGTGATCTCAGAGGAAGAAAACTGTATCATATTGGTTGTTGCAACTTTCTCCGGCTTCAGCAGGAGAATGGGAGCGCAGAGCTTTCCTTCGCAGGGGAAGTGCAAGGGTGGGGGCCAGCCAGCTGCCTGCGCACCTTGTATGTGTGTGTCTCTGTCCTTGGCTGCTGCGGTGGAAGGGGAGCTGAGCATTGCTGTACTATCGCAGTGAGGCCTGTTTACCCAAGATGGAGTCGAAAGGGGGCACAAAAGATGGATGCCCCGTGTCCTGCTCAGTAGTCCCATCTATGTAGCAGTCAACCATGGCTAACTTTACATAAGGGCAAGGGGCAATCCCACTACCGGAGGCACGTGGTCCAAGCCTCGTACTGAGGAGTGTACGGCGCGAGGGGGCCTGGGGACCCCTCACTCCCATACAAGTGCTAACACATGTTTTTGTCCTTTACGTGATTGTTATTGCCATAAACTTCATTTCACATATCCAGCACAGACAGAGATTATTGAAATCAGTAAATGGAAAATAATTAATGTTAAAAAAACAGCATGAAAGATGATTAATCATGCAATAAATATTGCATTATCTTGCAGTGGAATACTCAGTGAAAATATCAAGTAATACATTTTAATTTCTCTTCCAGCCCAAAGGAAGATGTAAGTAATGCTCAAAGTAATTATTTCCTAGACAGATGCCAACAAATAATTTAATTTAAATAAACCTTACAGCACACTTACTAATCACAATGCAAGGGTACCCTAAGTGCCAATCTACTCTTATCCCGCTCCAAAGCAACATAACCCAAAATCACAGCAGCTGCGGAAATGTCACATGGTGGACACTGTTGAATGTTCTATGGTGGACCAGAATGGAGGCTGCATTAGTGGAGGGACTACCAGTCTCAGTGGTCTTTAGTCAAACGACTCCAGCGTAGTGGGAACTCCATAAATCTATTGACAACATCACTCCTCTGTGATGGATGCACTTCAATTCCTTCTTGCTATACACAGTTTGGCTCTGTTTCTTGCTCTTGGATTTCTTGTTATCTGACCTTTTCTTACTTCTGGACCATTCTTCATTCCCGCCCCTGTATTGTGCTCAAATTTGCTTTTGACCTCGAACCATGCAACAGATTGCATGTTTTGCCCATTGAATTATAAAATTCAGTAGGCTCTTAAAACTATTTCGCTCATGCTGTCCATATCTCATACTCCATAGGTCCCTTCTCTCTTAATTGGGGTTGTGTCTATGCTTTGACTTACCTATTACTATCCCCACCTGTAAAAATGAATTCTGGAACTTGGGTGGTTTGCTATGAATTATTGGACCTTGGCATTCTTGGTTGCATTCGTCCCTCACTGGTATAGTTTCATCACTTGGGCCCTTGTGTACAGTTGGAATCCTGTGAATACTTGGATATTTGCAGACGCTTGAACTCTTGTGGAAACTGCATGTTCTCCTTAGGATTACTGTCTGTATTCCATTGGGTGCACTGTTGTGACCTCCAGATCTATTACTTTTTCATCTACAAACCGTATTTGTCTATGTGTCTCTGTATTATTCTAAAGTCTTACTTAGGTTTCTATAGGTTACACTGTGTTGGCCTCTCTGGCTTCCCTCTCTAACAGGATCATATTCAACATTGCATGTATGATCTACAAAGGAGCCTTGAACCGAATACCAAAACAATTGCCGGCTAAACTACACACATCTGGAGGCTGTTGCATCTCATGAAGAACAACTATAAAATGATTGAAGTCTAAGCTAACGCATGAAGAGGAGATTGGCAAGAAGTTGATCTAATACCACCATGAAGTGTCTGGAACTCAATCCTTTGGGTTGAGAGGCTGTGCAGTACAAAAGCCAGGGCATTCCAAAAATAGCCTCAATAAGCTGACATGCTGTCCCTGAGTTTCAAATTTTCAGGAAGTAGTGGGGTATTGACAGGGTGGAAGGGTGGGATAAACAACAGCATAGAGAACACCAAAAATCTAGACACAGAAATGAGAGACAGGAGTAAGAGGGGCAGATGTTGTGGTATGCCAGTTACAGAGGAAGAAGAAGGAGCCAAGTTTGCCAGGCTCGGTTCAAGTTCAGTACTGAGAGCAAGGTAGAGACATGCAGAAAAAGGGAGGGCAAGCAGACACAGTGGACGTTTGATGCAGCTGTCATTAGGGAGGCACATTTTGTGAAAACTAATTAGTAACAGTACAGAGAAGTTCTGTTTTCTGATTAACTGTGTGCGTCCAATGATCCAGAAAGGATGCTAAGAATCCATATTGAATAAAAGTGCGAATCTCTTTTGGAATGAGCACAATTGGAACTTCATTACAGGAATAACTAACATTAAATACAGTTACCCTCTCAACAGGGGCCTCAAGTGTTTCTTCAATGCTGTGGTCAGCTTCAAAAGGATCCTAAAAGAAAACAAAAACACAAATAATGTTAAGTACAAATACACAAAGGGCTCTCTCATTTTCTGGTTTAATACATCAAATACAAGGAATTCTAACTGGTCATTATGAAGAAAGCAATTCGTATGCCCTTCTTTCCCTATCATCAGTGCTTAAGCGCATGAGTCATAATATATAAGCGGTAGCCTTCCGCAAATGTTTGTTTCTGAAAATAATTTCTCATGAATCTACATCCAATTCAATCTACTACTCCGATCAAGATGTTTGTGTGAAACATCAACATCAAAAAAGAGCAGATTTTAAGGTGTAAAAAAAGGAATGGTCATATAGAGGGAAGGGAAATAGGACTACGTTTAGTTCTCCAGAAAAATATTTTGACAGTCTACTCAATAGGTTTAAGATGCTCAAAACCATGAAAGAATTAGATAAGAAAAACAAATAAAATAGAAAAAATGGTGGGCTGAAAATGCAAACCAAAGGGGTTAGATGAATGTATTCACTCCCAAAAATGGATACCCTTATATGAACGAGGTTTGGTAGAATGAGCCCAAAAAGGTTCTTGGAAAAGAGTAACTATACTTTTCACAAAGGTAGATTTAAATGATGGAAAACAACATCAATTGAAGTAGAATCCTTAATGTGTGAATCTTATAGTCAAAGATTTCCTTAACTCTAGCAGAAAGCATGTTGAATATGAATAGGGGATTTATGAGGAAAGGAAATGTTTAGTAAAACTATTCTGCTGTGTACAACTACTTACTGGTCCCAGGAGGACTTCGTCAATTTTCTGTGGGCTGGCAGGTGAGCTCTAATTTACAAGAGAAAGTCAAGAATTATAGTTTGAAATGTAAAACAATATATATCATGGAATGTATCATCCTTCCTAGTACAGATGTATCTTCTAATACCTACAGAGTTTAGCAGGATAGTCATTAATAAGTACACCAACAAAACCGAACTTCGCCAGCATTTTCGCAATATGACCCAAGAAGAGGGGGCATTACTGGTTGGGTAATGCCCCCGGGGCCATAAACCAAAGCAAAGCATAGTCCCTTCTCCCTTTCGATGGCGGCCATTGAAACCGATGGGAAAAAAAGTTTTAAAAAGTAAATGAAAAAATGACGTCTTGGAAGTGCCAAAGGGACTACTCGTAGTCTCTTCTCCCTTTCCATGGCAGCCAATCTGGGGTTCTGCAGCGGAGAAGCAGAGGATTCAGAGCCTTCTCGGTGAGGTAAGGACAGGCGAGGGCCAATGAGCTTGCTTGTAACAAGCTCATCGACCCTCGCCGGGTACTAATAAATATTACAGACCGGGTAGCCTCTGATATCAGGTTGAAAAATAACCTGTTATTAACTTCATCATCAGTGTTGTGGTAGTGCTAACACATGTTTTTACCCTTTACGTGCTTGTTTTTGCCATGAACATCTTTTCACATATCCAGCACAGACAGACATTATTGAAATCAGTAAATGGAAAATGATGCATGTTAAAAAAACAGCATGAAATTTGATTAATCATGCAATAAATATTGCATTATCTTGCAGTGGAAAACTTAGTGAAAATATCAAGTAATACACTTTAATTTCTCTTCTAGCCCAAAGGAAGATGTAAGTAATGCTCAAAAGGAAATATTTCCTAGACAGATGCCAACAAATAATTTAATTGAAATAAACCTTACCCCACACTAATCACAATGCAAGGGTACCCTAAGTGCCAAGCTACTCTTATCCCGCTCCAAAGTAACATACCCTAAAATCACAGCAGCTGCGCAAATGTCACATGGTGGACACTGTTGAATGTTCTATGGTGGACCAGAGTGCAGCCTGCATTACTGGAGGGACTACCAGTCTCAGTGGTCTCTAGTCAAACGACTCCAGCGTAGTGGGAACTCCATAAATCTATTGACAACATCACTTCTCAGTGATGTATGCACTTCAGTTCCTTCTTGCGATACACAGTTTGGCTCTGTTTCTTGCTCTTGGATTTCTTGTTATCTGACCTTTTCTTACTTCTGGACCATTCTTCATTCCCTCCCCTGTATTGTGCTCAAATTTGCTTTTGACCTCGAACCATGCAACAGATTGCATGTTTTACCCATTGAATTATGCAATTCAGTAGGCTCTTAAAACTATTCCGCTTGTCAGGAATCTGGGGTGGTGGAGGCAAAAAAGGTGTCTAAATCTAAACAGAGCGTAGGAAAAACTACATTTCCCAGCAGCCCTTTGGTGTTTTGTAGTCCTTGCCGTGCGCGCGTATGGCCAGCTGTTCTTAATTAGTAACAGCTTATCAAGGGCCAACGGCGCACGGCAGGTGTGGCTTATTGTTTTCATGAGGCCAAGCCATGTCGGAGGTTCGTGCGGTCTCGAGCACGCTCTAATCAGGATTCAGGGTATGTGGCAGCAGCAGCTCATGGAGAACTACGTTGAACGAGCGGCGGAGCCCAGGAAGGGTAAGGAGGACGCGTGCCGTCTCGTTTCAGCTCTGCTCTCTTCCCAGTGCTGACACTGTGAAAGGGGCTGCCGCCTCGTTCAAGCTCCGCTCCTCTACCGGCGCTGACACTGTGAACGAGGCTTCATCTCAAGGCAGCATCATTCTCCGTCAGGGATGGCTTGCGAGTCCCCCAGGCGCACAGATGAGAGCTTTATGAGTTTTGTTTGCTCTCGTGAGTTAACGTGGGGCTATGTTTGCATTATTATTTTTTTGAGAGACTTCAAGAGCATGTCTTTTGGGCAGAACACTATGATTAATCCATTACTAAGGGGGCATGCAGTGCAACCTACAGCTTAGTATTACAGTCTATATGTTTGTTGGAATCCATTCTCTGTGGAGTCAAATTCACACCTTTGGTCCTACATGATCTATGATTGTTTTATGTTGCTTATGCTTGCTCAAAGGGCCATGTGTCATGTTATTCAAATTGGGATTCATATCCCATGAGTTTGTTTCATTGGTGCTTGCATATATGTCTTCTATTGTACCTGTATCAAGGTGCTATTAGAGAGCACATCTACACTAGCTAGGTACTAGTTTGGCCTGTATTAAGGGGGTCATATTTTGAGATCTATGTGTGTGTTATGTTTCATGGTACATTATCTATGCATTAGACAGTGTAGGTTTTTTCCCTGTTCTTTCCCTTATCCTATCCATTTTAGGTGTTTCCTAACTCTCTATCCGGTTTTACTAAACTTTTGCCACCCCGTCCACAACATCTCCCGAACCCTCTTCCCCCCATTGGCTGCCACGTGGTATCCTGTGTTTTGGAATATCAGGTATCTGTGCCAACCACGGGTGGAGGGTCGACTTCATTTGGCTTCTGTGGTTCGCGGGAGAGTGTCGACACTTCTTCCCCTATGGTGTGGTTGACATAATAAGCCACACCAAATTGGGATACTTATAACCATCTGAGCCAAATGGAGGCGACCGCTCCGGCCTTGGCAGATGTGCTTAAGGCGCTTCAGGATATTCAGATAGAGCTAGTACAAGCAAAACAGGAATCGGATATGCTAAAGGCCCAGGTACAGGGTTTGGTAGCTCAGCGAACACCGTTGGAAGGAACTAATGTGGCAAGAGGTTGCCAGAGTCAGAATCCCACGATTATTGTCCAACTCTCCAGTAGTGTACCGTTGGCAGCGCCAGAGCGCTTTTCTGGTGATCCTAGGAAGTACATGACATTCCTGACCCAATGTCGTCTTCATTTTTTGTGTAAACCTACTGCGTTTCAATCCATTCAGGCTAGGACGGCATTTGTCATTTCATATCTAACAGGGGATGCAGCTGCATGGGCAATGCTGTTGGTTCAGAAAGATGATCCCTTATTATACAATTGGGATGGCTTTCTAGGAGAATTTGGCAGGTTATTTGATTGCAGAGAGGTGTCATTAGCTCAAGATAAGGAGCTGTTGGGATTAAGACAGGGTGGTCGGGATTTAGTCACATATGTTACCCATTTTAACAGGTTGGTAATTGAGACCGATTGGCTAGTGGCGATACAGACAGTGTTATTCTACCAGGGCTTACGTGAGGAACTGAAGGATGCCATTGCTGAAGTGGAACCACAACCAACCACTTGCATGGCTATGATTGATTTAGCTCTTAGATTGGATCATCGCATGAATGAAAGGAAAGGAGATAAAAAGAGACATGAAATGGGGCCTTTTGTGCGCTTAGACAGAAGCAGAGGAGGAAAGACAAGTGAAGTGGAACCAATGCAAATTGGTAGTGTAAGAGGACCTTTGTCAGCTGCGGAGAAGGAACAACGTAAGGTGAATAAACTGTGTCTCTATTGTGGGCAAGTAGGACATTTTATACGTACATGTCCTAATACTCTGCAGAAAAGTGGAGGATGTGCGAGAAACACAAAGGAAGCGGGAAAAGAGATGGGCCGGCCTTAAGGGGAACACAGGTGAAAGGTCCGAGGGAGATCAAGTTCCCCAGATGGGTGGAAAGCACAGTGGGGGGTATGACTTCTCACTTATATATTTTGGAGATGTTATGTTTTGCCCTGACTAAGCAGGAGGTTTTAGCAATGGTGGATTCAGGGGCTACTGGTAATTTCATAGATATTGCTCTGGCGGAACAGTTAGGATTGCCTTTGTGTGACAAGATCAAGGCGGAAGGAGTGCAGTCAGTGGATGGGTCTCCTTTGAAATCGGGCCCTATAAGAAAGCAGACAGCAAAATTGGAAATTATTTGTGGTCATGGGCATAGGGAGAAAATCACTTTTGACCTAATATCAGCACCTCAATGTGGATTAATTTTGGGGATGCCCTGGTTGGTGCTGCATAATCCCAGAATTGATTGGGGAAAGTAGACAGTATGGTTTGAGGAAAAGCAATGTGAAGAGCATATCTCTCCGGAAACAGGACCAGTGACATGGTTAGTGGAGAAGGGGTCTGAAGGTCAAATTGTGGGGGCAGTGGCGGAAGGAATTCCTGTACAATACAAAGAGTTTAGTGATGTGTTTGACAAAAGACTGGCAGAGCAATTACCTCCACATAGACCTTACGATTGTGTAATAGATTTGGAGGACGGAACAAAATTACCTTGCAGCAGAATTTATGCCCTGACAGAAAAGGAAAATCAGTATTTGCGAGAATACTTAGATGAAATGTTGACTAAGGGTTTTATTAGGCATTCCACATCCCCGGTCTCCTCACCTTTATTTTTTGTCCCCAGGAAAGAAGGTACTTTACGTACTTGCATTGACTATAGGGCCTTAAATAAGGTAACTATCAAGAATAGATTTCCGTTGCCATTGATTTCAGTTTTGTTGGACCAAGTGAGGTCCGCTAAGATTTACACCAAGTTGGATTTGAGAGGAGCTTATCATTTAATACGGGTTAAGGAGGGGGATGAGTGGAAGACGGCTTTCAGAACTAAGTTTGGTTTGTTTGAATACTTTGTAATGCCTTTTGGTTTATGTAATGCTCCTGCTGCTTTTCAGTTCTTTATGCAAGAAGTTTTACAGGAATACATTGATGTTTTTGTCATTGTTTATATTGATGATATCCTGATTTACTCTGAGTCTCCGGAGCAGCATGTGCGACATGTAAAAACAGTATTGCAAAGGTTACAGGATTGTCAATTATGTGTCAAAGTGGAGAAATGTGCTTTTCATGTAACACAAGTGGAATTTTTGGGATTTATTCTGACTAATACAGGCATTGTGATGAACCCTAAGAAAGTACAGGCAGTTAGAGACTGGCCGTCGCACAATGCATCAAAGATATACAATCTTTTCTAGGATTTGCCAACTTTTATAGGCGATTTATCATTAATTTCTCCAACATTGTTACCCCATCACACATTTGTTAAAAAAGGCAGTGAAATTCACTTGGAGTGATGAAGCGGAAAACGCCTTTCAGAAGTTCAAAATAGCTTTCACTTCTGCTCTGGTGTTACAACATCCTAACACTGATAGAGTATTTCAAGTTGAAACAGATGCCAGTAATGTGGCGATAGGTGCTATTCTGTCACAGAAAGATGAAAAAGAAATATGGCACCCGGTAGCATTTTACTCCAGAAAGTTCTCAGGGTGTGAGCAAAATTATTCTATAACTGATAAGGAATTGTTGACGATTCGAGCGGAGTTCCTTGAGTGGCGACACTACTTATTGGGTGCTAGACATCAGGTGGTGGTGGTGGTAACCAACCACAAAAATTAGCAATATTTCAAGACAGCTCAAAACCTTAATCCCAGACAATTGCGATGGTCACAATTCTTGAATGAATTTGATTTTGTGGTTACTTTTCGACCGGGTAGCAAAAATGAGAAGGCAGATGCTCTTTCTAGACAACAAAATTTGGAACATCCAGTAAGTGAAGTTAAAACTGTTATCTCACCAGATAAAATTGTTGGAGCCATTACCACACAAATCACAGACTTAGTAAAAAAGGCCTTAACATCACGACAGTTGGTACAGTAGCGGAACAGTCATCCGGCACGCAGTATACGAGAGGGGTTACCCTATCATCTGAGCCGGTTATATTTACCAACGAAAGAGTTACAAGACAAGGCTTTATTTTGGTGTCATCAGTCTCCTTTGCAGGACATGCAGGGTTGAGAAAAATGCAGGCCATGTTGGAAAAATACTTTTGGTGGCCCTCTTTGAAACAAGACATGGAAAACTATGTGGCATTATGTGAGAATTGTGCCCGGAACAAAGCAGAGCATGTTAGAAAAAGGGGTCTACTGCAGCCATTACCTACTCCTGAGCAACCATGGGCACACATTTCTATGGACTTTATTACTGATCTGCCACCTGATAAACAATATGATACCATATGGGTAGTGGTAGATTATCTGTCAAAACAAGCCCATTTCATTCCTTGTGAAGGAATACCCGGGGCAGGTAAACTGGCTGAGTTATTTCTACAACATGTGGTTCAGTTACATGGGTTGCCAAAAAGTATTGTCTCAGATAGAGGCTCGCAAATTTTCCTCCTGATTTTGGTGTGCTTTTTGTCGAATATTGGGAATAAACTGTGCTCTTCCTACCAGTTATCACCCACAGACAGATGGGCAGACAGAAAGGATGAATCAGACACTTGAACAGTATTTACGTGGCTATTTGAGTGATGGTTGGACCTCCTGGGTGCAGGCTATATGGTTAGCTGAGTTCACTTATAATAATACTTACCATACTTCCCTGGGAATGGCACCTAATGAATGTTTATATGGTCATGAACAAAATATGATACCAGAAGAATTGCTAGAAACAGGTGATATGCCAGTTTTACATGAGCGCAAACAGTTGCATCTTGAGGCTAGACGGAAGGCACGAGAAAATCTGGAGAGAGCAAAAAGACAATACAAAGGGCAAGCTGATAAGCACCGCCATAAGGGTCCTCAATACAAAGTGGGGGACAGAGTTTGGTTGTCTACTCGCAATTTGTCTTTAATAGGATCACGAAAATTTCTACCTCAATTTGTTGGGCCATATGTGATTTGCAAACGTATATCTGACACTGCTATAAAATTGCGTTTGCCTACATCTTTGCGGATACACCCAGTGTTCCATGTCTCTTTACTTAAACCTGCAGCTCCAGGTATGACTACGAAGAGACCCCCAGTGATCATGAATGATGGCTAGGAGGAATATGAAGTGCAGAGTATTCTGGATGTTAAGAAAAGGAATCGACAATGTTGGTATCTTATCCAGTGGAAAGGGTATGGACCAGAAGATTGTTCTTGGGAACCCGCAGCTGAGGTACATGCTCCAAGGTTGGTCAGACAATTTCATCGGCAACATCCTGATAGACCAAGCCCATGGAAGGGCCCTGGGAGAGGAGGTAATGTCATGAATCTGGGGTGGTGGAGGCAAAAAAGGTGTCTAAATCTAAACAGAGCGTAGGAAAAACTGCATTTCCCAGCAGCCCTTTGGTGTTTTGTAGTCCTTGCCGTGCGGGCGTATGGCCAGCTGTTCTTAATTAGTTACAGCTTATCAAGGGCCAACAGCGCACGGCAGGTGTGGTTTATTGTTTTCATGAGGTGAAGCCATGCCGGAGGTTCGTGCGGTCTTGAGCACGCTCTAATCAGGATTCAGGGTATGTGGCAGCAGCAGCACACGGAGAACTACGCGGAACGAGTGACAAAGCCCAGGAAGTGTAAGGAGGATGCACGCCGTCTCGTTTCAGCTCCGCTCTCTTCCCGGTGCTGACACTGAGAAAGGGGCTGCCGCCTCGTTCAAGCTCCACTCCTCTACCGGCACTGACACTGTGAATGGGGCTTCATCTCAAGGCAGCATCATTCTCCGTCGGGGACGGCTTGCGAGTCGCCCAGGCGCACAGATAAGTGCTTTATGAGTTTTGTTTGCTCTCGTGAGTTAACGTGGGGCTATGTTTGCATTATTATTTTTTTGAGAGACTTCAAGAGCATGTCTTTTGGGCAGAACACTATGATTAATCCATTACTAAGGGGGCCTGCAGTGCAACCTACAGCTAAGTATTACAGTGTATATGTTTGTTGGAATCCATTCTCTGTGGAGTCGAATTCACACGTTTGGTCCTACATGTTCTATGAGTGTTTTATGTTGCTTATGCTTGCCCAAAGGGCCATGTGTCATGTTATTCAAATTGGGAATCCTATCCCATGAGTTTGTTTCATTGGTGCTTGCATATATCTCTTCAATTGTGCCTGTATCAAGGTGCTATTAGAGAGCACAACTACACTAGCTAGGTACTAGTTTGGCTTGTATTAAGGGGGTCATATGTTGAGATCTATGTGTGAGTTATGTTTCATGGTACATTATCTACGCATTAGACAGTGTATGTTTTTTCCCTGTTCTTTCCCGAATCCTATCCATTTTAGGTGTTTCCTAACCCTCTATCCGGTTTTCCTAAACTTCCGCCACCCCGTCCACAACCTCTCCCAACCCTCTTCCCCCCATTGGCTGCCATGTGGTATCCTGTGTTTTGGAATATCAGGTATCTGTGCCAACCACGGGTGGAGGGTCGTTTCATTCAGTTTCTGTGGTTCGGTGGAGAGTGTCGACACTTCTTCCCCTATGGTGTTGTTGATATAATAATCCACCCCCAAATTGGGATACTTATAACCACCCGAGCCAAATGGAGGCGACCGCTCCGGCCTTGGCAGATGTATTTAAGGCGCTTCAGGATATTCAGATAGAGCTAGTACAAGCAAAACAGGAATCGGATATGCTAAAGGCCCAGGTACAGGGTTTGGTAGCTCAGCGAACACCGTTGGAAAGAGCTAATGTGGCAAGAGGTTCCCAGAGTCAGAATCCCATGGTTATTGTCCAACCCTCCAGTAGTGTACCGTTGGCAGAGCCAGAGCGCTTTTCTGGTGATTCTAGGAAGTACATGACATTCCTGACCCAATGTCATCTTCATTTTTTGTGTAAACCTACTGCGTTTGAATCCATTCAGGCTAGGACGGCATTTGTCATTTCATATCTAACAGAGGATGCAGCTGCATGGGCAATGCCATTGGTTCAGAAAGATGATCCCTTATTATACAATTGGGATGGCTTTCTAGGAGAATTTGTCAAGTTATATGATTGCGGAGAGGTGTCATTAGCTCAAGATAAGGAGCTGTTGGGATTAAGACAGGGTGGTCGGGATTTAGTCACATATGTTACCCATTTTAACAGGTTGGTAATTGAGACCGATTGGCTAGTGGCGAAACAGACAGTGTTATTCTACCAGGGCTTACATGAGGAACTGAAGGATGCCATTGCTCAAGTGGAGCCACAACCAACCACTTGCACGGCTATGATTGATTTAGCTCTTAGATTGGATCATCGCATGAATGAAAGGAGATAAAAAGAGACCTGAAATGGGGCCTTTTGTGCGCTTAGACAGAAGCAGAGGAGGAAAAACAAGTGAAGTGGAACCAATGCAAATTGGTAGTGTAAGAGGACCTTTGTCAGCTGCGGAGAAGGAACAACGTAAGGTGAATATACTGTGTCTCTATTGTGGGCAAGCAATACATTTTATACGTACATGACCTAATACTCCGCAGAAAATTGGAGGAAGTAAGAGAAACACAAAGGAAGCGGGAAAAGAGATGGGCCGGCCTTAAGGGGAACACAGGTGACAGGCCCGAGGGAGATCAAGTTCCCCAGATGGGTGGAAAACACATTGGGGGTATGACTTCTCACTTATATATTTTGGTGACGTTATGTTTTGCCCTGACTAAGCGGGAGGTTTTAGCAATGGTGGATTCAGGGGCTACTGGTAATTTCGTAGATATTACTCTGGCAGAACAGTTAGGATTGCCTTTGTGTGACAAGATCAAGGCGGAAGGAGTGCAGTCAGTGGATGGGTCTCCTTTGATATTGGGCCCTATAAGAAAGCAGACAGCAAAATTGGAAATGATTTGTGGTCATGAGCATAGGGAGAAAATCACTTTTGACCTAATATCAGCACCTCAATTTGGATTAATTTTGGGAATGCCCTGGTTGGTGCTGCATAATCCCAGAATTGATTGGGGAAAGTAGACAATGTGGTTTGAGGAAAAGCAATGTGAAGAGCATATCTCTCCGGAAACAGGACCAGTGACATGGTTAGTGGAGAAGGGGTCTGAAGGTCAAATTGTGGGGGCAGTGGCGGAAGGAATTCCTGTACAATACAAAGAGTTTAGTGATGTGTTTGACAAAAGACTGGCAGAGCAATTACCTCCACATAGACCTTACGATTGTGTAATAGATTTGGAGGACGGAGCAAAATTACCTTGCAGCAGAATTTATGCCCTGACAGAAAAGGAAAATCAGTATTTGCGAGAATACTTAGATGAAATGTTGACTAAGGGTTTTATTAGGCATTCCACATCCCCGGTCTCCTCACCTTTATTTTTTGTCCCCAAGAAAAAAGGTACTTTACGTACTTGCATTGACTATAGGGCCTTATATAAGGTAACTATCAAGAATAGATTTCCGTTGCCATTGATTTCAGTTTTGTTGGACCAAGTGAGGTCCGCTAAGATTTACACCAAGTTGGATTTGAGAGGAGCTTATCATTTAATACGGGTTAAGGAGGGGATGAGTGGAAGACGGCTTTCAGAACTAAGTTTGGTTTGTTTGAATACCTTGTAATGCCTTTTGGTTTATGTAATGCTCCTGCTGCTTTTCAGTTCTTTATGCAAGAAGTTTTACAGGAATACATTGATGTTTTTGCCATTGTTTATATTGATGATATCCTGATTTACTCTGAGTCTCCGGAGCAGCATGTGCGACATGTAAAAACAGTATTGCAAAGGTTACAGGATTGTCAATTATGTGCCAAAGTGGAGAAATGTGCTTTTCATGTAACACAAGTGGAATTTTTGGGATTTATTCTGACTAATACAGGCATTGTGAAGGACCCTAAGAAAGTACAGGCAGTTAGAGACTGGCCGTCGCCACAATGCATCAAAGATATACAATCTTTTCTAGGATTTGCCAACTTTTATAGGCGATTTATCATTAATTTCTCCAACATTGTTACCCCCATCACACATTTGTTAAAATAGGCAGTGAAATTCACTTGGAGTGATGAAGCGGAAAACGCCTTTCAGAAGTTGAAAATAGCTTTCACTTCTGCTCTGGTGTTACAACATCCTAACACTGATAGAGTATTTCAAGTTGAAACAGATGCCAGTAATGTGGCGATAGGCGCTATTCTGTCACAGAAAGATGAAAAAGAAATATGGCACCCGGTAGCATTTTACTCCAGAAAGTTCTCAGGGTGTGAGCAAAATTATTCTATAACTGATAAGGAATTGTTGACGATTCGAGCGGAGTTCCTTGAGTGGTGACACTACTTATTGGGTGCTAGACATCAGGTGGTGGTGGTGGTAGTAACCAACCACCAAAATTAGCAATATTTCAAGACAGCTCAAACCCTTAGTCCCAGACAATTGCGATGGTCTCAATTCTTTAATTAATTTGATTTTGTGGTTACTTTTCGACCGGGTAGCAAAAATGGGAAGGCAGATGCACTTTCTAGACAACAAAATTTGGAACGTCCAGTAAGTGAAGTTAAAACTGTTATCTCACCAGATAAAATTTTTGGAGCCATTACCACACAAATCACAGACTTAGTAAAAAAGGCCTTAACATCACGACAGTTGGTACAGTGGCAGAACAGTCATCCGCACGCAGTATACGAGAGGGGTTACCCTATCATCTGAGCCGGTTATATTTACCAACAAAAGAGTTACAAGACAAGGCTTTATTTTGGTGTCATCAGTCTCCTTTGCAGGACATGCAGGGTTGAGAATAATGCAGGCCATGTTAGAAAAATACTTTTGGTGGCCCTCTTTGAAACAAGACATGGAAAACTATGTGGCATTATGTGAGAATTGTGCCCGGAACAAAGCAGAGCATGTTAGAAAAAGGGGTCTACTGCAGCCATTACCTACTCCTGAGCAACCATGGGCACACATTTTTATGGACTTTTTTACTGATCTGCCACCTGATAAACAATATGATACCATATGGGTAGTGGTAGATTATCTGTCAAAACAAGCCAATTTCATTACTTGTGAAGGAATACCCGGGGCAGGTAAACTGGCTGAGTTATTTCTACAACATGTGGTTCGGTTACATGGGTTGCCAAAAAGTATTGTGTCAGATAGAGGCTCGCAATTTACCTCCTGATTTTGGTGTGCTTTTTGTCGAATATTGGGAATAAACTGTGCTCTTCCTACCAGTTATCACCCACAGACAGATGGGCAGACAGAAAGGATGAATCAGACACTTGAACAATATTTACATGGCTATTTGAGTGATGGTTGGACCTCCTGGGTGCAGGCTTTATGGTAAACTGAGTTCACTTATAATAATACTTAACATACTTCCCTGGGAATGGCACCTAATGAATGTTTATATGGTCATGAACAAAATATGATACCAGAAGAATTGCCAGAAACAGGTGACATGCCTGTTCTACAGGAGCGCAAACAGTTGCTTCTTGAGGCTAGACGGAAGGCACGAGAAAATGTGGAGAGAGCAAAAAGATAATACAAAGGGCAAGCTGATAAGCACCGCCAGAAGGGTCATCAATACAAAGTGGGGGACAGAGTTTGGTTGTCTACTCGCAATTTGTCTTTAATAGGATCACGAGCATTTCTACCTCAATTTGTTGGGCCATATGTGATTTGCAAACGTATATCTGACACTGCTATGAAATTGCGTTTGCCTACATCTTTGCGGATACACCCAGTGTTCCATGTCTCTTTACTTAAACCTGCATCTCCAGGTATGACTACGAAGAGACCCCCAGCGATCATGAAAAATGGCCAGGAGGAATATGAAGTGCAGAGTATTCTGGATGTTAAGAAAAGGAATCGACAATTTTGGTATCTTATCCAGTGGAAAGGGTATGGACCAGAAGATTGTTCTTGGGAACCCGCAGCTGAGGTACATGCTCCAAGGTTGGTCAGACAATTTCATCGGCAACATCCTGATAGACCAAGCCCATGGAAGGGCTCTGGGAGAGGAGGTAATGTCAGGAATCTGGGGTGGTGGAGGCAAAAAAGGTGTCTAAATCTAAACAGAGCGTAGGAAAAACTGCATTTCCCAGCAGCCCTTTGGTGTTTTGTAGTCCTTGCCGTGCGGGTGTATGGCCAGCTGTTCTTAATTAGTAACAGCTTATCAAGGGCCAACGGCGCACGGCAGGTGTGGCTTATTGTTTTCATGAGGTGAAGCCATGCCGGAGGTTTGTGCGGTCTCAAGCACGCTCTAATCAGGATTCAGGGTATCTGGCAGCAGCAGCACATGGAGAACTACGCGGAAGGAGTGGCGAAGCCCAGGAAGTGTAAGGAGGATGCGCGCCGTCTCATTTCAGCTCTGCTCTTTTCCCAGTGCTGACACTGAGAAAGGGGCTGCCGCCTCGTTCAAGCTCCGCTCCTCTACCGCCACTGACACTGTGAATGGGGTTTCATCTCAAGGCAGCATCATTCTCCGTTGGGGACGGCTTGCGAGTCGCCCAGGCGCACAGATAAGTGCTTTATGAGTTTTGTTTGCTCTCGTGAGTTAACGTGGGGCTATGTTTGCATTATTATTTTTTTGAGAGACTTCAAGAGCATGTCTTTTGGGCAGAACACTATGATTAATCCAGTACTAGGGGGGCCTGCAGTGCAACCTACAGCTAAGTATTACAGTGTATATCTTTGTTGGAATCCATTCTTTGTGGAGTCGAATTCACACGTTTGGTCCTACATGTTTTATGAGTGTTTTATGTTGCTTATGCTTGCCCAAAGGGCCATGTGTCATGTTATTCAAATTGGGAATCCTATCCCATGAGTTTGTTTCATTGGTGCTTGCATATATCTCTTCAATTGTGCCTGTATCAAGGTGCTATTAGAGAGCACAACTACACTAGCTAGGTACTAGTTTGGCTTGTGTTAAGGGGGTCATATGTTGAAATCTATGTGTGTGTTATGTTTCATGGTACATTATCTACGCATTAGACAGTGTAGGTTTTTTCCCTGTTCTTTCCCCTATCCTATCCATTTTTGGTGTTTCCTAACCCTCTATCCGGTTTTCCTAAATTTCCCCTCCCCGTCCACAACCTCTCCCTAACCCTCTTCCCCCCATTGGCTGCCACATGGTATCCTGTGTTTTGGAATATCAGGTATCTGTGCCAACCACGGGTGGAGGGTCGACTTCATTCGGCTTCTGTGGTTCGGGGGAGAGTGTCGACACGTCTTCCCCTATGGTGTTGTTGACACCGCTCATGCTGACCATATCTCATACTCCATGGGTCCCTTCTCTCTTAACTGGGGTTGTGTCTATGCTTTGACATACCTATTACTATCCCCACCTGTAAAAATGAATTCTGGAACTTGGGTGGTTTGCTATAAATTCTTGGACCTTGGCATTCTTGGTTGCATTCTTCCCTCACTGATATAGTTTCATCACTTGGGTACTTGTGTACAGTTGGAATCCTGTGAATACTTGGATATTTGCAGACACTTGAACTATTGTGGAAACTGCACTTTCTCCTTAGGATTACTGGCTATGTCCCCTTGAGTGCACTGTTGTGACCTCCAGATCTATTACTTTTTCTTCTACAAACCCTATGTGTCTATTTGTCTCTGTATTGTAAGGTCTTACTTAGGTTTCTTTAGGTTACACTTTGTTGGCTTCACTGGCTTCCCTCTCTAACATGATCATATTCAACATTGCATGTATGATCTACAAAGGAGCCTTGAACCGAATCCCAAAACAATTGTCGGCTAAACTACACACATCTGAAGGCTGTTGCATCTCATGAAGAACAACTATAAAAAGGATGAAGTCTAAGCTAACGCATGAAGAGGAGATGAGCAAGAAGTTGATCTAATACCACCATGAAGTGTCTGGAACTCAATCCTTTGGGTTGAGAGGCTGTGCAGTACAAAAGCCAGGGCATTCCAAAAATAGCCTCAATAAGCTGACATGCTGTCCCTGAGTTTCAAATTTTCAGGAAGTAGTGGGGTATTGACAGGGTGGAAAGGTGGGATAAACAACAGCATAGAGAACACCAAAAATCTAGACACAGAAATGAGAGACAGGAGTAAGAGGAGCCGATGTTGTGGTATGCCAGTTGCAGAGGAAAAAGAAGGAACCAAGTTTGCCGGCTCAGTTCAAGTCCAGTACTGAGAGCAAGGTAGAGACATGCAGAAAAAGGGAGGGCAAGCAGACACAGTGGACGTTTGATGCAGCTGTCATTAGGGATGCACATTTTGTGGCTACGAATTAGTAACAGTACAGAGTAGTTATGTTTTCTGATTAACTGTGTGCATCTAATGATCCAGAAAGGATGCTAAGAATCCATATTGAATAAAAGTGTGAATCTCTTTTGGAATGAGCACAATTGGAACTTCATTACAGGAATAACTAATATTAAATATAGTTACCCTCTCAACAGGGGCCTCAAGTGTTTCTTCAATGCTGTGGTCAGCTTCAAAAGGATCCTAAAAGAAAACAAAAACACAAATAATGTTAAGTACAAATACACAAAGGGCTCTCTCATTTTCTGGTTTAATACATCAAATACAAGGAATTCTAACTGGTCATTATGAAGAAAGCAATTGGTATGCCCTTCTTTCCCTATCATCAGTGCTTAAGCGCATGAGTCATACTATATAAGCGGTAACCTTCCGCAAATGTTTGTTCCTGAAAATAATTTCTCATGAATCTACATCCAATTCAATCTACTGCTCCGATCAAGATTTTCGTGTGACACATCAACATCAAAAAAGATCAGATTTTAAGGTGTAAAAAAGTAATGGTCATATAGAGGGAAGGGAAATAGGACTACATTTAGTTCTCCAGAAAAATATTTTGACAGTCTACTCAATAGGTTTAAGATGCTCAAAACAATGAAAGAATTAGATAAGAAAAACAAATAAGACAGAAAAAATGGTGGGCTGAAAATGCAAACCAAAGGGGGTAGATGAATGTATTCGCTCCCAAAAATGGATACCCTTATTTGAACGAGTTTTGGTAGAATGAGCCCAAAAAGGTTCTTGGAAAAGCGTAACTATACTTTTCACAAAGGTAGATTTAAATGATGGAAAACAACATCAATTGAAGTAGAATCCTTTATGTGTGAATCTTATAGTCAAAGATTTCCTTAACTCTAGCAGAAAGCATGTTCAATATGAATAGGGGATTTATGAGGAAAGGAAATGTTTAGTAAAACTATTCTGCTGTGTACAACTACTTACTGGTCCCAGGAGGACTTCGCCAATTTTCTGTGGGCTGGCAGGTGAGCTCTAATTTACAAGAGAAAGTCAAGAATTATAGTTTGAAATGTAAAACAATATGTATCATGGAGTGTATCATCCTTCCTTGTACAGATGTATCTTCTGATACCTACAGAGTTTAGCAGGATAGTCATTAATAAGTACACCAACAAAACCGAACTTCGCCAGCATTTTCGCAATATTACCCAAGGAGAGGGGGCATTACTGGTTTGGTAATACCCCCGGGGCCATAAACCAGAGCAAAGCATTGTCCCTTCTCCCTTTCCATGGCGGTCATTGAAACCGATGGGAAAAAAAAGTTTTAAAAAGTAAATGAAAAAATGACCGCCATGGAAGTGCCAAAGGGACTACTCGTAGTCTCTTCTCCCTTTCCATGGCAGCCAATCTGGGGTTCTGCAGCAGAGAAGCAGAGGATTCAGAGCCTTCTCGGTGAGGTAAGGACGGGCGAGGGCCATTGAGCTTGCTTATAACAAGCTCATTGACCGTCGCCGGGTACTAATAAATATTACGGACCTGGTAGCCTCTGATATCAGGTTGAAAAATAACCTGATATTAACTTCATCATCAGTGTTGTGGTAGTGCTAACACATGATTTTGCCCTTTACGTGCTTGTTTTTGCCATAAACATCATTTCACATATCCAGCACAGACAGACATTATTGAAATCAGTAAATGGAAAATGATGCATGTTAAAAAACAGCATGAAATTTGATTAATCATGCAATAAATATTTGCATTATCTTGCAGTGGAAAACTCAGTGAAAATATCAAGTAATACACTTTAATTTCTCTTCTAGCCCAAAGGAAGATGCAAGTAATGCTCAAAAGGAAATATTTCCTAGACAGATGCCAACAAATAATTTAATTTAAATAAACCTTACCCCACACTAATCACAATGCAAGGGTACCCTAAGTACCAAGCTACTCTTATCCCGCTCCAAAGCAACATACCCCAAAATCACAGCAGCTACGCAAATGTCACATGGTGGACACTGTTGAATGTTCTATGGTGGACCAGAGTGGAGCCTGCATTACTGGAGGGACTACCAGTCTCAGTGGTCTCTAGTCAAACGACTCCAGCGTAGTGGTAACTCCATAAATCTATTGACAACATCACTTCTCAGTGATGTATGCACTTCAGTTCCTTCTTGCTATACACAGTTTGGCTCTGTTTCTTGCTCTTGGATTTCTTGTTATCTGACCTTTTCTTACTTCTGGACCATTCTTCATTCCCTCCCCTGTATTGTGTTCAAATTTGCTTTTGACCTCGAACCATGCAACAGATTGCATGTTTTACCCATTGAATTATGCAATTCAGAAGGCTCTTAAAACTATTCCGCTTGTCAGGAATCTGGCGTGGTAGAGGTAAAAAAGGTGTCTAAATCTAAACAGAGCATAGGAAAAATTACATTTCCCAGCAGCCCTTTGGTGTTTTGTAGTCCTTGCCGTACGCGCGTATGGCCAGCTGTTCTTAATTAGTAACAGCTTATCAATGGCCAACGGCGCACGGCAGGTGTGGCTTATTCTTTTCTTGAGACCAAGCCATGTCAGAGGTTCGTGCGGTCTCGAGCACGCTCTAATCAGGATTCAGGGTACGTAGCAGCAGTAGCACACGGAGAACTACGCGGAACGAGCGGCGGAGCCCAGGAAGTGTAAGGAGGATGCGCGCCGTCTCATTTCAGCTCTGCTCTCTTCCCGGTGCTGACACTGTGAAAGGGGCTGCCGCCTCGTTCAAGCTCCGCTCCTCTACCGGCGCTGACACTGTGAACGGGACTTCATCTCAAGGCAGCATCATTCTCCATCAGGGACGGCTTGCGAGTCACCCAGGCGCACAGATAAGTGCTTTATGAGTTTTGTTTGCTCTCGTGAGTTAACGTGGGGCTATGTTTGCATTAATATTTTTTTGAGAGACTTCAAGAGCATGTCTTTTGGGCGGAACACTATGATTAATCCATTACTAAGGGGGCATGCAGTGCAACCTACAGCTTAGTATTACATTGTATATGTTTGTTGGAATCCATTCTCTGTGGAGTCAAATTCACACCTTTGGTCCTACATGTTCTATGAGTGTTTTATGTTGCTTATGCTTGCCCAAAGGGCCATGTGTCATGTTATTCAAATTGGGAGTCATATCCCATGAGTTTGTTTCATTGGTGCTTGCATATATGTCCTCTATCAAGGTGCTATTAGAGAGCACAACTACACTAGCTAGGTACTAGTTTGGCCTGTATTAAGGGGGTCATATGTTGAGATCTATGTGTGTGTTATGTTTCATGGTACATTATCTACGCATTAGACAGTGTATGTTTTTTCCCTGTTCTTTCCCCTATCCTATCCATTTTAGGTGTTTCCTAACCCTCTATCCGGTTTTACTAAACTTCCGCCACCCCGTCCACAACCTCTCCCGAACACTCTTCCCCCCATTGGCTGCCATGTGGTATCCTGTGTTTTGGAATATCAGGTATCTGTGCCAACCACGGGTGGAGGGTCGTTTCACTTCTTCCCCTATGGTGTTGTTGATATAATAAGCCACCCCCAAATTGCGATACTTATAACCACCCGAGCCAAATGGAGGCGACCGCTCCGGCCTTGGCAGATGTGCTTAAGGCGCTTCAGGATATTCAGATAGAGCTAGTACAAGCAAAACAGGAATCGGATATGCTAAAGGCCCAGGTACAGGGTTTGGTAGCTCAGCGAACACCGTTGGAAAGAGCTAATGTGGCAAGAGGTTCCCAGAGTCAGAATCCCACGGTTATTGTCCAACCCTCCAGTAGTGTACCATTGGCAGCGCCAGAGCGCTTTTCTGGTGATTCTACGAAGTACATGACATTCCTGACCCAATGTCATCTTCATTTTTTGTGTAAACCTACTGCGTTTGAATCCATTCAGGCTAGGACGGCATTTGTCATTTCATATCTAACAGGGGATGCAGCTGCATGGGCAATGCCGTTGGTTCAGAAAGATGATCCCTTATTATACAATTGGGATGGCTTTCTAGGAGAATTTGGCAGGTTATTTGATTGCAGAGATGTGTCATTAGCTCAAGATAAGGAGCTGTTGGGATTAAGACAAGGTGGTCGGGATTTAGTCACATATGTTACCCATTTTAACAGGTTGGTAATTGAGACCGATTGGCTAGTGGCGAAACAGACAGTGGCCCTCATTACGACCCTGGCGGAAAGGGGAAAACGATGGCGGAAATGCAATACCGCCATCGAAAAGCGCTCGGTGCGACTATGACCCGTCACCGCAAAGTACGAAGCCATTAGCGACACCGTAGTGAACGCCAACGCTAACTGCACTAAGCACGCGCGCGCGCACCATGCCAAACCGCAAACACCACCATGGTGCAACGGTACGCCAATTCCGACCCTAGCGGACATGTACCTAACGCCATCAGGCATGGCGGAATGGACCATTCCGCCATGGCGAGAAATACGGCATCGTGAACCAACCGTAAATGGCCCACTGAGTGCCTGTACTCCACTCCCTGGCCACATTGCACAACTCCTGGCAGGCGCAATGTACTCACACCATGCAACCAGTGAAATCTACAATTCACCCATGCATGCCAACGTAGAAATGCATGCAGGTGTTCGAAGCGCCCCGTGAGTGGGCATCCATGTACGGCATTTCACCATAGCCGTACTGATGCAGCACAGGCATGTGAAGGTACAAGACATCAAAATGGAAATCAAGAACACATGACACAAAACAACAGTAGTCCCCCATCGCTTGCCACCAGCGCAAGGCAACATCCAAAACAGCATCCTGAGGGGGATTGCACCAGACCTGTACTCTTGCCAGTAAACAAACCAACCATCAGCAGAAGCATGTACCACACAAGTTGGCAGAGTGACTGAGCAGCCAGGCACATCCCAAGAGGGGCCGATGGGAGCTGCAGGGCACAGATGGCATGAATACAGAAGCTATTCCAATGGACATGACCCCAGTCCCCCTCCAACAAACGCACGCAAACACAGGCACCTGTGACCAGCCACATTCTGAACATCCCATCATACCATCAATCGACCTGGCTGACAGGCACCAGTCGGCCAAAAGCCAATCCCCCGCCCCTGAACAGCACATCATGTAAACAGTCACAATGGCAGCCCCTATCCGTGACCACACTGTGCTACGTAGGCAAAAGCGGCCAGTACTGTACCACACAACTCAACTCAGAAGGCGGAACACAATGCAGATCATCTCGCAATACATACCGCCACAAATCGAAAATCGCCACATCACCTGCAAAGAATAACGCAACACGCCAAATATCGGAATACAATTTAAATGCACATCCAAATGACAAAGGCCTCACAGCAATTTGTAAAATAACACCAAAACATCCATCATCACCGAGGGCTGCATCTGCAATAATTGACCAGCTTCCACTTGTGTGACGCCCTGTACCATCATGGCACACAGGGCCAACATCAACGTTCCAAAAGGCAACATGGAAGCGGCAAGAACCGCAGGTCCGTCCCATGAGGCAGGCACTAGTCCAGCTGAAAGGCCGAAATGTTGCACCTAGCCACCAGAACAGCGTAAGGGCATGTGGCCCATTGGCGATCGTCCCATAAGATCGTAATGCTGCTCCACTGATTCACCCGAAGCTGCAGGTGTCGAGAGTAAAAACCATCTGGAGGAGTGGCGTACAGATGGCATCTGCAATAGGGCAGGAGATACCTGTCACCAAAATGAAACACAAATTAACCGATTGCACTACATGACACATGATGCATCACTATCTTCATTCAACACACCAAATCCACACCCATATGCATGCTAGCCCACTCCAAAGGAATATACACACCCCTAAATCAGTATCGATACATAACGAAACCAATCGAGGTTAATACACCATTGGCAACGTCGGTTACTGTGCATGCGTCCGTCAAGATAGAACCCATGACATGGGATTAGTAACGTGCCTAGACACAAGTGTATGAAGGCGCGTCGAGACAGGGAGGATCCGACAAGGGCAGATAGACGTAAGTCCCACTATGGCAGCCTTGCATCACATAGCGCAGGGGAAGGGGATTGAATCAAAAAACACATGTACATGGCAGACCCTAAATGGAATCATCTGTCCATGCATCCATTCATCATTCCCTCATCCCGCAATGAAAACGCATGAACATTCACTCACATAATATGTGAAACTTCCATCGCGTCTGTGCGTAATGCAGTCTGCAAAAACCACTGTGCTCCTGGCCGGATCTGTAGTGTCGTGAAGCTAGATGGACTTGGGAACGTCCTGCCTTATCGTCCACTACGCTATTGCGCATCCCATTCAATTCATGTCATTCATTGCTTGCTCGTTATGGGCCCTGTCCCAAGGACATTCAACAATAGAACGTTACATTTCCAGGCAGACCTGTGGGCGTCTCCTCACCGCTACTTCGCAACCAAAAATCCTGGCCTTCGAATTCCTCACTTGCAACATTACGTCGAAAAGGCTTCTGTGAACGCTTGCATTCACAATTACATCAATGTAGTGCGGCTGTGTGTCATAATGCTAACTGGCTGCAATCACAAATGGGACGCCACGCCCGTCGGTGAAGTACGATACTGTGCTGCATGAGGGTCGGCCATCGATCGAGCCCTACATACCACTGACTCTTCACAGGTATGTAAGCGGCTGCAATCATAGCATGTGTAACAATGGGAGCATAGCATGAAAATCAGTCAAAGTACATCACACTGCCATCGGGATTTGATACATGATTCCAATCCCAAGATGCCATGCGGCCAAATGCAGCCTTACGTGCGGGACGTGCTCGGCCAGAAGGGATTGCATCTGCCACAGATTCATTCAATCAGCACAGGTGGAGGCCATACAGGCCGACAGCACATATATAGCAGACCCAAACCCCTCCCACAACCACTCCCACTCCAAAATGCTACCGGCAGGACTAGCGATGTTGGGCCTGGGGCACCAGATAGCACTGCAAGTGCTACAACTACAAGAAGACGACGAACAACAACAGGTACAACAACCGGGCGCACAGGGGAGACGGAGGAGAAGGAGGAGGAGGAGGGCAAGGCAGGGTCAGCAAGGCCCACAAGCACTGCCACTACCACCACGCAGGCGGCCCGCAATCCCACGCCTCCGAGCTGATCCGTTCAACCTCACTGCTGAGCAGATCCACACCCTCTACCGTTTGGACCGGGACACCATAATCGCCATTGTGGACATGACACATGCTGACCTCGTGAGCATGATAGATAGCCCAACCGCCATCCCACCCCTACTGAAGGTGGTGTCTGTACTCCACTTCCTGGCCACAGGCACCTACCAGCACACAGTGGGACAGTTGCATGGCATTTCACAGCCACTGTTCTCACGGACACTCTCCCAAGTGCACGATGCCCTCCTGAAGCACGCTGACGACCACATCACACTACCACGCACGTACCAGGAGATTACCAACGCAAAGGTGGGATTCCATGCACTTGGCGGCATCCCGGGTTGCATTGGTGCCATCGACTGCACCCATGTTGAATTGGTTGTCCCACATGCCATGGAGGTCCAGTACCGCAACCGGAAACAATTTCATTCAATCAATGTGCAAATGGTGTGTGACTCCAACAAGATCTTTACGCATTGTTGTGCCAGATTTCCAGGATCTACCCATGATTCTATGGTCCTGAGGAACACAAGAATACCACGCTACATGGAGCGACACGCAGGGCACAGATCCTGGCTACTCGGTGAGTCTCATTCCATGCATGACATCGTGGCCCATTTGATGCGTCAATGACCTTGCAGGAGGGGGGGGGGGCTACTTAGCACTATCATTCCACTGACACCCTTTATTCGTCCCATACAGGTGATGCCGGGTATCCACTGAAGAGATGGCTCCTTACACCAATCCGGAACCCACAGAACCAGCATGAGGAGGACTACAACCATGCCCACTCACGTAGCCGTGTGGTCATTGAACAGGCATTCGGCCTACTGAAGGCTCGTTTCCGCAGCCTCAGCAGGTCTGGCGGGGCACTCATGTACAGCCATGAGAGGGTTTCTAAGATGGTCATGGCATGTGTCATGCTGCACAACATGTGCATACGTAGGAATGTGCCCATGCCCCCTGACGCTGTACTGCATGCACCTGAAGATGATGATGATGAGGGTGGGGATGTGGAGGCACCCCAGGGAGTCCATGAGGCACAGGATGCACGTGCAATCCGACAGAGCATCATAGATGCATGCTTCTAGCAACCACGCATGGTGCCTATTACACGGAAAGGGGACCTGTGGCACTGTGTGTGTGTAGTACAGGCACATAGTGGACTGTACGCCTATGAAGGCCTCGTACGCAAATATCAATGTCCACACATGTCATTGGATGATAATGAAGTGCTGTATTGTTAATGTGATTTGATTCATACACCCTATGGACCCGCCACCCAGTGAAGCCCAACACACCCCCTCCACCCTACTTCCTCCCCCCCCAACACCAGTGTCCAGATATGCATGCTGCCCGTGGGTAGACGCTATTGCAAGCCCCCTCTACGGGTATCAGGGGCACCCCTGCCCGTGGAGCGCAGGTTCCTGCCAGATCTGCGTTGGGGGCTGCCCTGGACGGAACTTGCCACGGATGACGTCTCTGCCTGCTCGCGTCCATGCATGTCTCTGAGGGTTTGTGAGAGCTCCGAGAGCACACGGCGCACAGCAGCAAGTTCAGCACAAACGTCTTTGGACGTCGCATGCAGTTCCCCCCTCAGGCTCTCGGTGCTTTTCTCCATTTGTGCTCTCAGGCTCTCGGTGCTTCTCTCCATTTGTGCTCTCAGGCTCTCGGTGCTTCTCTCCATTTCTCCCCTGAGGCTCTCACTACTTTTCTCTATTTGTGCCCTGAGTGTCTCGGTGGATGTTTCCATGGCTGCCCTTGAACCCCCGCATTCATTTGCATGGTCCTTGAGTAGCGTGGACGCTTCCTGCTGTTGCTCGATCAGCAGGTCGAGGGACTGTTGCCTCTGCTGGGCCATGGACATTTGCGGTGGTGTGACAGGGGGGCTGCTCAACACATGTTGCCTTGGCACAGGACTTGTGGGGGTTGGCCAGTCGTCGTCTTCAGGGTGCCCCTGCGTGGTTTCGTCATGGTGTAGGGGATGGAACATGCAGGGGGATTGGGAAAGGTCATGGATGGTACCTACGTCGCCAGCACTGTTTTCCGTGTCGGAGCATGCTGGCATGACAGCTGTGTCACCTATGGTGCTGCTACCACCAGAGGCAGTGCCATCAGATACGTTCTTTGGGGGGACCTGTGGTGCTGGGGTTGTGGACTTGCTGGCTGCTGGGGTGCCTGTTGCAGTCCCCTCCAGTGTGCTGGCACTTGATTCCTGCTGCTGCCGTGTCTTGATCCTTGCACCTGAGGTGGAGGCTCTTGGGACGTTGGTCCTGGCCCTCTTTGCAGGCGTGCTGGTAGGGGTGTCCTGCAGCTCGTCGTTGGTATCGGACCCTGTGGTGGAGTAAAGAGGGGCGAGCGTTAGTTATGGGTCTGTCGGATTTGGAATGGCAACGTATCAAATGCATTGGGGTGGTACATGAGGCTGATATGGGACTGGGCCTTGGAGGTGGTCTCATTTTCGTGTGGATTGAGGATGCATTCATTTGGCTGCCTGCAGTTAGGGGGTGCATGCTGCACATGTAGGGGTTGTTTATGGCATCTTGATTAATTTGTTTATTCATTCTGACTTTTAGAGGGCGCTGTCAGGGCAAAGTATGTATTGCACTATGGGGTCACATGGTACTGCACATGTTCGTGGTTTGTGGATTTCGCATTGTTTCTCTTGGCAAACCTACCTGATTCTCCGGATGTCGGCACTCCTTTCTCCATCCCTCCGACTCCCTCTATGCTCTCCATTCCTATGGTGGAGGCGCAGATCTCCTCCCAGGGGGTCAACTTGATGGGCGACTCTGATCCCCCCCCGGTAGCTGTGGCGATGTTCCTGTTCGCAGAAAGTATGCTGCGTACGCGGATCCGCAGGTCGTCCCACCGCTTGCGACATTGCTGTGGCGTGCGGGGTGTTGTCCCCACCGCACTTACGCGCTGTGCCACAAGGGCCCATATGGCCTTCTTGTTGGCAAGGGCCGTCCTGGTCATTTGACTGGAGAAGACGACGGCGGCATTTTCCTGCAGGGTCTCGGTCAGCACGGTCAGTTCCTCTCGGGAGAAGTGGACCTGCCGCTTGCGATCACACGCTTTCTTGGCTACCTTTCCCATATTTATTTTTTTAACTGGGGTTGCTAACGGGTTGGGATGTGTGTCAGGGTCGGATTTTTAATGGTTGTGTTGGGATTCGGATTTTATAGTTGTGCGGCGTGCTGTTTCCCGTTCCGGCCACATGCTTTTACTTCCGTTTCCGTATATTTACGGTGCCCGTAATTTGCGGTGCCCGCTCATTACGGTGCCCGCTCATTACGGTGACCGCTAAGATGGGTGGCGGTATTGCACCTGGTGCAGCGTACGGCGGCGGTAAGGGCCGTTTTGGGGTCATTTCCGCCATCGCAGCCTTTCGGATTCCGCCATGGCGTAATGCTCGTGCCCGATGGGTCGTAATTAGCCGCACTTTGCTCCTTCGTGCAATGGCGGAAACGCTATTTACGCTGTTGCGGTCCGGTCAGTCAATTTCCGCAAGGGTCGTAATGAGGGCCAGTGTTATTCTACCAGGGCTTACATGAGGAACTGAAGGGTGCCATTGCTGAAGTGGAGCCACAACCAACCACTTGCACGGCTATGATTGATTTAGCTCTTAGATTGGATCATCGCATGAATGAAAGGAAAGGAGATAAAAAGAGACCTGAAATGGGGCCTTTTGTGCGCTTAGATAGAAGCAGAGGAGGAAAGACAAGTGAAGTGGAACCAATGCAAATTGGTAGTGTAAAAGGACCTTTGTCAGCTGCGGAGAAAGAACAACCGTAAGGTGAATAAACTGTGTCTCTATTGTGGGCAAGCAGGACATTTTATATGTACATGTCCTAATACTCCGCAGAAAAGTGGAGGAAGTGAGAGAAACACAAAGGAAGCGGGAAAAGAGATGGGCCGGCCTTAAGGGGAACACAGGTGACAGGCCCGAGGGAGATCAAGTTCCCCAGATGGGTGGAAAACACAGTGGGGGGTATGACTTCTCACTTATATATTTTGGTGACATTATGTTTTGCCCTGACTAAGCGGGAGGTTTTAGCAATGGTGGATTCAGGGGCTACTGGTAATTTCGTAGATATTACTCTGGCGGAACAGTTAGGATTGCCTTTGTGTGACAAGATCAAGGTGGAAGGAGTGCAGTCAGTGGATGGGTCTCCTTTGATATCGGGCCCTATAAGAAAGCAGACAGCAAAATTGGAAATGATTTGTGGTCATGGGCATAGGGAGAAAATCACTTTTGACCTAATATCAGCACCTCAATTTGGATTAATTTTGGGGATGCCCTGGTTGGTGCTGCATAATCCCAGAATTGATTGGGGAAAGTAGACAGTGTGGTTTCAGGAAAAGCAATGTGAAGAGCATATCTCTTCGGAAACAGGACCAGTGACATGGTTAGTGGAGAAGGGGTCTGAAGGTCAAATTCTGGGGGCAGTGGCGGAAGGAATTCCTGTACAATACAAAGAGTTTAGTGATGTGTTTGACAAAAGACTGGCAGAGCAATTACCTCCACATAGGCCTTACGATTGTGTAATAGATTTGGAGGACGGAGCAAAATTACCTTGCAGCAGAATTTATGCCCTGACAGAAAAGGAAAATCAGTATTTGCGAGAATACTTAGATGAAATGTTGACTAAGGGTTTTATTAGGCATTCCACATCCCCGGTCTCCTCACCTTTATTTTTTTGTCCCCAAGAAAGAAGGTACTTTACGTACTTGCATTGACTATAGGGCCTTAAATAAGGTAACTATCAAGAATAGATTTCCGTTGCCATTGATTTCAGTTTTGTTGGACCAAGTGAGGTCCGCTAAGATTTACACCAAGTTGGATTTGAGAGGAGCTTAACATTTAATATGGGTTAAGGAGGGGGATGAGTGGAAGACGGCTTTCAGAACTAAGTTTGGTTTGTTTGAATACCTTGTAATGCCTTTTGGTTTATGTAATGCTCCTGCTGCTTTTCAGTTCTTTATGCAAGAAGTTTTACAGGAATACATTGATGTTTTTGTCATTGTTTATATTGATGATATCCTGATTTACTCTGAGTCTCCGGAGCAGCATGTGCGACATGTAAAAACAGTATTGCAAAGGTTACAGGATTGTCAATTATGTGTCAAAGTGGAGAAATGTGCTTTTCATGTAACACAAGTGGAATTTTTGGGATTTATTCTGACTAATACAGGCATTGTGATGGACCCTAAGAAAGTACAGGCAGTTAGAGACTGGCCTTCGCCACAATGCATCAAAGATATACAATCTTTTCTAGGATTTGCCAACTTTTATAGGCGATTTATCAGTAATTTCTCCAACATTGTTACCCCCATTACACATTTGTTAAAAAAGGCAGTGAAATTCACTTGGAGTGATGAAGCGGAAAACGCCTTTCAGAAGTTGAAAATAGCTTTCACTTCTGCTCCGGTGTTGCAACATCCTAACACTGATAGAGTATTTCAAGTTGAAACAGATGCCAGTAATGTGGCGATAGGCGCTATTCTGTCCCAGAAAGATGAAAAAGAAATATGGCACCCGGTGGCATTTTACTCCAGAAAGTTGTCAGGATGTGAGCAAAATTATTCTATAACTGATAAGGAATTGTTGGCGATTCATAGAACACTATGATTAATCCATTACTAAGGGGGCATGCAGTGCAACCTACAGCTTAGTATTACAGTGTATATGTTTGTTGGAATCCATTCTATGTGGAGTCGAATTCACACCTCTCGTCCTACATGTTCTATGAGTGTTTTATGTTGCTTATGCTTGCCCAAAGGGCCATGTGTCATGTTATTCAAATTGGGAATCCTATCCCATGAGTTTGTTTCATTGGTGCTTGCATATATCTCTTCAATTGTGCCTGTATCAAGGTGCTATTAGAGAGCACAACTACACTAGCTAGGTACTAGTTTGGCCTGTATTAAGGGGGTCATATGTTGAGATCTATGTGTGTGTTATGTTTCATGGTACATTATCTGCGCATTAGACAGTGTAGGTTTTTTCCCTGTTCTTTCCCCTATCCTATCCATTTTAGGTGTTACCTAAACCTCTATCCGGTTTTCCTAAACTTTTCCTCCCTGTCCACAACCTCTCCCTAATCTTTTTTCCCCCATTGGCTGCCACGTGGTATCTTGTGTTTTGGAATATCAGGCATCTGTGCCAACCACGGGTGGAGGGTCGACCTCATTCGGCTTCTGTGGTTCGGGGGAGAGTGTCGACACTTCTTCCCCTATGGTGTTGTTGACACCGCTCATGCTGCCCATATCTCATACTCCATGGGTCCCTTCTCTCTTAACTTGGGTTGTGTCTATGCTTTGACATACCTATTACTATCCCCACCTGTAAAAATGAATTCTGGAACTTGGGTGGTTTGCTCTAAATTCTTGGACCTTGGCATTCTTGGTTGCATTCTTCCTTCACTGGTATAGTTTCATCACTTGGGCACTCGTGTACAGTTGGAATCCTGTGAATACTTGGATATTTGCAGACACTTGAACTCTTGTGGAAACTGCATTTTCTCCTTAGGATTACTGGCTGTGTTCCTTTGGGTGCACTGTTGTTACCTCCAGATCTATTACTTTTTCTTCTACAAACCCTATGTGTCTATGTGTCTCTGTATCGTAAGGTCTTACTTAGGTTTCTTTAGGTTACACTTTTTTGGCTTCACTGGCTTCCCTCTCTAACATGATCATATTCAATATTGCATGTATGATCTACAAAGGAGCCTTGAACCGAATACCAAATCAATTGTCGGCTAATCTACACACATCTGGAGGCTGTTTCATCTCATGAAGAACAACTATAAAATGGTTGAAGTCTAAGCTAACGCATGAAGAGGAGATTGGCAAGAAGTTAATCTAATACCACCATGACGTGTCTGGAACTCAATCCTTTGGGTTGAGAGGCTGTGCAGCACAAAAGCCAGGGTATTCCAAAAATAGCCTCAATAAGCTGACATGATGTCCCTCAGTTTCACATTTTCAGGAAGTAGTGGGGTATTGACAAGGTTGAAGGGTGGGATAAACAACAGCATAGAGAACACCAAAAATCTAGACACAGAAATGAGAGACAGGAGTAAGATGAGCAGATGTTGTGGTATGCCAGTTGCAGAGGAAGAAGAAGGAGCCAATTTGCCGGCTCGGTTCAAGTCCAGTACTGAGAGCATGGTAGAGACATTCAGAAAAAGGGAGGGAAAGCAGACACAGTGGACGTTTGATGCAGCTGTCATTAGGGAGGCACATTTTGTGGCTACTAATTAGTAACAGTACAGAGAAGTTCTGTTTTCTGATTAAGTGTGTTCGTCCAATGATCCAGAAAGGATGCTAAGAATCCATATTGAATAAAAGTGTGAATCTCTTTTGGAATGAGCACAATTGGAACTTCATTACAGGAATACCTAACATTAAATATAGTTACCCTGTCAACAGGGGCCTCAAGTATTTCTCCAATGCTGTGGTCAGCTTCAGAAGGATCCTAAAAGAGAACAAAAACACACATAATGTTAAGTACAAATACACAAAGGGCTCTCTCATTTTCTGGTTTAATACATCAAATACAAGGAATTCTAACTGATCATTATGAAGAAAGCAATTGGTATGCCCTTCTTTCCCTATCATCAATGCTTAAGCGCATGAGTCATCATATATAAGCGGTAGCCTTCCGCGAATGTTTGTTTCTGAAAATAATTTCTCATGAATCTACATCCAATTCAATCTACTACTCCGATCAAGATGTTCGTGTGAAACATCAACACCAAAAAAGAGCAGATTTTAAGGTGTAAAAAAAGTAATGGTCATATAGAGGGAAGGGAAATAGGACCACATTTAGTTCTCCAGAAAAATATTTTGACAGTCTACTCAATAGGTTTAAGATGCTGTAGGTGTCTTTCCCCGGCTTACTACGTGTAAGAGAAAATAAAATATCCAACACAACCCCTGTCGGGGTAGGAGGCACTGAGAACCGGCTGCAAGAGTTCAAAGGATGGTTTATTTCTCCAGCTAGGAAATAACCCAAAAAATGCCCCCTCTCATTTACATCATCACCCATATATATATATAAATTAAAGTAACTCTAACAAAATATACTAAATGGACCCGATTGGCCAGGCGGTGTGGTGCTGTAAGTGTGGGTGGAATCTCTTCCTTCTGTTTGGCTGAGTGGCTGACGAGATGATGGACGTCAAATATCTTGTGCTCCACGCAGGTCAGGGTCCGGTCACTGTGGACACTACCTAAGCCAATATGTTGCATTCGTAAAACACTAAATAACAAATTATCTAAACATTTTATACTTCTTGTCATATTTCTACACAAATCACACATAGTATTTATTGTCAGTACAATTGGGTCATTCGTGGCTTTACTTGGAGGCCTTGACTTTTATTGTGCATGTAAAAAGAGTCAAGCTGTGTTTCATATATCTCCTAAGCTTTAGACCTATTAGTATAAGTAAAAACATATATTGTGGCAAGGCGCTTAAGGTTAGTAGTGGGTGTGTTGGGTGGGATTCGCAGCGCAGGCGAGGGTCTGCCACTTGAAAGAAATTCTTTACAGGGAGCGCAGGGTCAGGATGGCAATAAATTACTCTAAATGGGGGTGGGTGGCTTGCACGTTTATGGGGACGAACGAGCAAAAAGTGCTTAGCTCATCCTGGTTCACATGCTGGTTCAAGAGGAAGAAAACTGTATCATATTGGTTGTTGCAACTTTCTTCAGCTTCAGCGTGAGAATGGGAGCGCGGAGCTTTCCTTCGCAGGGGGATTGCAAGGGTGGGGGCCGGCCAGCTGCCTGCGCCTAGTGTGTGTCTCTGTCCTTGGCTTTTGTGGTGGAAGGGGAGCTGAGCCTTGCTGTACTATCGTAGTGAGGCCTGTTTACCCAAGATGGAGTCGACAGGGGGCACAAAAGATGGATGCCCCATGCCCTGCTCAGTAGTCCCATCTATGTAGCGGTCAACCGTGGTTAACTTTACATAAGGGCAAGGGGCAACCCCACTACTGGAGGCACGTGGTCCAAGTCCCATACTGAGGAGTGTATGGCGCGAGGGGGCCTAGGGGCCCCTCGCTCCCATACATTTCCCTACTTTCGTTACATCTAAAGTAACAAACTACTTATCTCGTTCTTTCCGGTCTCCCTTCGGTAGCACTCAGCTTCGGCCACAGCCTCATCCCAAGCAGGTGTACCCTTTATAGACATCCATGCTTTGCACACACTTCTTAAGCTGTTACCCCTTCTTGCGTATTCTTCTGGGGTGACCATTAAGTATATCCCACCAAGCCCATCAAAATCTATCCAAACCTCGTTATACCACAGCAAGTCCTTTGGTTCTTTAATGGTAGTGTGATGTAGATTATCGAACACGTCCCCATACTGCCTATAGATGGCAGTCATTCTATACTGCGGTGTGGTGTATTCTCCAGTTTGTACTTGGGCATCTATCATGATAGCCACCGTTGTCTGTCGGCCCACTGTTACAATAATCATCGCTGAATTAGGCATATTATTTTCACAGCATCTTAGTCCCAGTTGGCACACACAGAATATTAGGAGATGAAAGACAATAATGGGAATGAGTATCTTCGCTGCTGTGTTCACCCATGATGGTATCCAGTTTAACAGATTGTCGAACCACGTGCTGTTGTCTGCTCCACCTTCCGTTCTCATTCTTTCTCCTAAATTATGCACTGCTGTTATCACGTGTGACAGTGTCCCGTTATCAGCATCTGAAGTTGGTACAGACGTGCAGCACGCCCCCCCCCAATTTTTTTGCAAACACCGCTGTCCATCGCCGTGATAAGATCTAAGACATATCTGTTTTGCATCGTCATCAGGCGCGGCGCAGGGAGCTCTATTTTTATGATGTTGAATCCTTCTTCAGTGTCGTTAGCCAGCTGGATGAGCTCCCAGCGTGTTATCTGCAGCCATTTCACGTTTGTGCTGGCTTGAACGCCTGGTGCTAGAAATGATGCAAAAAATGTCTCTGCAGATGAGAAAAGCTTGTACTGCTGCGGGATTTCAGCAAGGAGTTCTGATGATTTGGACGAAATATAATTGGATCTTTTGCTGCGTGACAACTTGGTTCTCAATGTTTCTTCTGACAATAGTTCGTATGCTGGGGGCTCCGTGATTGTATCATCGGGCGCTGTCGATGGTTCAGCCAATTGCCCTGCTGCCGATATGTCAGCCGATTGGCCTGCTATCGAACCATCAGCCGAAGGCCTTGCTGTAAACTGAACGTGGCTCTCGGGTATCACCATTAGTGCTGAGTGAAGTGTGGCTAGGGCACAAGTTCCTCTCCAGGATGCTGGGAGATGCAGGTAAGCTCGTTTGCATCAGATCCAGTATATGTCCATTAATGCGGCAGTGCCTTTTTTCATATCTGGTATTATTAAAGTCTTATTGAAATGCTGTGTGTTTCCCATATTCACCTTCCCTTCTCCATGGAAGCAAAGTTTGTGGAGTATTTCCTTTTGAATCTTTATGGGTCCCTCCAGTGGTGTGACCCATGTCAGCTTGGTGATATGCTGTGACCAGAGGGGATGCACGTTTCTTTTGCCCACTCGTATGTTTCGTCTGGAAGCCCTCGAAGCCCCTCAGCTTTGCATTCAATCGTTTCATCATGCCACTTGCTGTCTGCATACCTTGTCCCTTTTATGATGAAAAATGGCTCTTGGAGGCAAATTACTCCTTGCTGGTGCATGTTTGTTCGTTTTCCAATTTTTCCATGGTGACTGTGAGTGCCTGAAATGTCTTTTTTATTCTACAAAGCATCAGATGAATCAAACATTGGGCCTCAGACAAGGGTACTTTCTGTGGAATTAACATTTTTGGGGTTCCAGTTGCATGAGGAATAAGTGAGCACACGTAGCAACTTTCATTACTTGCTTGCTTTGCTGCGGTGCTCATGTCTGAATACCATTTATTTTATTGGTCAGGGTGTCGGGGGTCCTCAATTTTATCTAACCCCAGGTTATGATAAATATCATATCTGTTTTTTCCTGCCCCCCTTTTTCTCCTCTCTCTTTTGTTTTTCAATTGGGTACCAACTCGTTGATATTGCAGCAGGAATATTCTGGACCATGCATCATCAATGTTGTTCATGGTGACATGTGTGTATTCAGTAGTGGTTTCTGGTGCCGTGTGTGTGTGCATGCTTGTATTTCTGGAGTTAGTCAACTAATAGTAACCGTCATTTACATCCCATCCAGGCTCTATTTCCTTGGCCATAGTATTAATCAACAATCGGAGAACAGTTTTGTTTAAATGCAATTGGTTATAGGGTGGCGTTGCATTTATACTATTCGATTCAATGTTATAAGTGTCCTTCCAAATGGTTGTTACTCCAGTCCATATTAGTTTAGACCCTGGTTTTATCATGTTAGCCCCGCTCCCCCCTTTGTTCATTTCATTTGCCACAAATAAAACGACGTTATACCAAATAAAATAATACATCATTATTGCAAATAATATGGCAGCATATTTTATAACGCATTCCACATTGCTCAATCTACTGGCCCTAGTGGCAACCCTATTTCTACCTATTATTTCAGCCTGCTCAGCCGTTTCATCGCATTGGCTCATGTTGAACATATGTGGGCGAGACAAATTCGTTAAGTCATCATGAAAAGAAACATATTTACAATTGTTCATTCTTTTTCATCTTTTGCTTAGTTAGGCATTTAACAATTTCTTTCCATTTATCATAAAACAATGAAGAAAAATAAGAGAAATAACACAATTCATATGAGAGTAAGAGAGAAAAAAGAGAGAGAGAGAGAGAGAGAGAGAGAGACAGAATATAAAAAAAAAAACATTTTGCTTTTCTATTATACTTTTCCTCTCTTAGTTGCAGTTTTTATCATGTCAGACTGTGTTAGCGATGCCATCCACACAGTCTGTTTCATTTTGGGGGAGTGCGACACTGCGCACCCTTCTCACGTCCGAGAGGTGCACCCAGTATTTCAGTCCCTTCACCTTAACTGCAGTTGGTGTGCTGTACACCACTGTGTATGGACCATGAAATCTTGGTGAATTCCACCTTCTTACAAAGCTTCTAACATAGATGTGTTCACCTGGCATTAATGGCCCCTCCGGGCTATCTGCTGCTGGCATGGAGGTGTCTGTTGCTACATCTTCAGTAAATGGCGGAGCAATTTGTTTTGCTATGCTGCGTACTGCGCGAGTTAGCTGTGCTAGGTATTCCTTAAACTCTTCCCCCAGCACTGTGGCAGCCCTGTGTGCATCCGACGCCCTCCTAACAGGAGAGGGCAGCGTGTGCATTCTTCTCCCCGTCACAATTTCGTGGGGGCTCAAATGGTGATCCTTGCATGGTTGATTTCTGAGTTGGAACAGTGCTAGGGACAGACAATATATCCAATTTTTTTGATCCTCTCCACAACTCCATTGGCCATTGGATGATAAATCGAACATAGTTTATGTTTCACCCCCAGAAGGGAGGTTACTTCTTTGAAAAGATCATTCACAAAGTGCGTGCCGTTGTCTGAACGGATCACGTCACAGATTCCCCACCGGGAGAATACTTCTCTCACAAGGAACTTGGCAGCACATTTTGCATCAGGATGGGGGCTGGGGCCCGCTTCCACCCACCGTGAAAAAGGGCATACCACCACAATCAAGTATCTCGTTCCATTACATCTTTCTTCCATATCGGTGTAGTCGATATGTAGTTCTCTGAATGGACCTGAAGGGCATGGCAAAGTGCCACGCAGAGTTTGTAATGTCATTCCTGAATTGTAAGTTTGGCATGTAGTACATTCAATCACAAATTTAGACAAGTATTCGTGCAGATTGGGAACAAACCAATCCTCCTGAATGTCTGAGGCGATGTGTTGTTTTGCAACGTGAGCTGGGAAGTGCAGTTGTTGGAACGTTACTTCTAATAATTCTACAGGCATCACTACCTTGCCTGTCATTTCCTGTCTCCAAATGAGATCTGTCGCTGATTGTTTACACCCTCGTTTGCCCCACAACTTCTGCTCTTCCGGTGGGGCCCTTCCCTGGAGTTCTATCTGTGGATGTTTTTACAACGTACTCTGATGTTGGTGTCTTATTGAAGTACGAGGCATCCTTCGCTGCTGTGTCGGCTGCCGTGTTCCCCAATGAGACAGGGTCTGTGTTATTGGTATGGGCTTGGCATTTTACCACTGCCATTACCGATGGCTCTGCTAAAGCTTCTATTAGTTCATTTAGCAACGTGGCATGTTGTACGGGGGACCCGTCTGCTCTTCTGAACCCTCTCCTTCGCCAACGTGATAGCCCTGAGTGAACTGTGGTGGTGGTGTAAGCTGAGTCTGAATATATTGTTACTGCACAATCTTTGGCTGTGTGTAATGCGCTGATTAGTGCAGTTAGTTCTGCTGCTTGTGAAGAGTAGTGTGAGAGGAAGTGCTTTTGAACAATCACTTCGTATGTGTCTTCTTCCATGCGCACTACTACCATCCCCACATGTTTCTCTCCTGTCTCTGAGTTTATGGATGCTGACCCTTTCAGGGTCCGGCTTGACTGAATTCCACAGGAGCTGATGCTGGCCCCACAGACCCTCACCAGGAGTTCACCTCTCAACCCTTAAATATAAGCTGAGCTGAAAACCCCAAGAAAGGGAAAGGGGAATTTGGAGAAAATAACAACGGAGACACTGCTGCCCTTCAACCGTCTGGTAGGCTCTGGTATCTGTGGTAAACAAATACACCTGGTTACTTATATAATAAGAAAACTTCTTTTCTAAACTTATGCTAAATAAACTCTAAACTCTTTACCTCTTAAACCTCAGTAAAGACTTAGAGGTTAGTAATCTTTGTGGAATATCTTGTAAATATATCTTGTGTTGTGCAAATAGTTCAAGCCAATCTAGTCTCTTTAGAATCCTAAAGTGATGGCCTTTGCAACATCTTTTCAGAATTAGATATTCTTCTTACTTCAAAGTTCTTTTGACCTTATGTAGTTTTCAATGCTTACATAAATTGCAGTCTTTCTCTGAAAACATTGAGTTCTATTTGTATAGATTACTTTAAATTATATTCTTTAACTTCCTGGAATACTGCTTTCTTTCTGCGTGTGAATTGCTTTCCTTATTTACACATTTACACAAAGAACGTATAATTTCTTCCTTAACAAGCGTGTGCGATAAACACGTGAAATCAGAAGACGTGAAGAATTGTCTTTGCGTGTAAAATACACACGCGATTATTTTACAAAACCCGCGCGCGTGAAAAAAAATACGTAAACGCGATAAAAATAACACGCGCTGATAAAAATGGACTCGCGCTCTATCGCAACCCAACACGCGCTTTCTCTTGAGACGTATTTCGCGTAAAAAAATGTGCACGCGCTAAAGTTAACTTGCGCAATTCTTTTTGGGCACGCGCTCTATCGCAAAACCACACGCGCTTTCTCAGGAAACGTCTTTCACGTGAAAAATGTACACGCGCTAAAATTCACACGCGCAATTCTTTTTGGCACGCGCTCTATCGCAAAACCACACGCGCTTTCTCAGGGAACGTCTTTCACGTGAAAAATGTACACGCAAACGACAACTTGCGAGCTTGCACACACATTAAACAGTCTTGAAGAACATTACACGCAGTTAATCAACTTTTAAATCCTACGCACAATCTTCAAGCTTGATTTCCTTATAATAACTTTAACTGTAAATGTCTCTTTTCTCAAATGAACTTGAAACTTGTTTACTCTTTAAGTTTTCTTATAAAAGAAAATGAAAGTTCACTGTGACAATCTCAAAATCTTTAAAAGAACGATCCCACCTGATGACTTCTTGTTCAAATTGGATCAGCAAACGATATTCTTACTTCTTTGGTAGATTTTCTGAGCTCTGGAAAGGCCTTACTTATGGAGCTTAACTAATATACAACCAGCCACTGAATTTCTCTGGATGAAAGGCAGTTTAGAATCTTGCTCATCTCCCAAGAATCAAACCCATTGTCCTCTCCACCAATCAGGCAACCAAACATATCATTGTTTCTTTAACCAATCAGATTAAGTTTCTTTCGCTCCATCTTGACTTGGGCAAGCACAATGTTAATTCTATGAACAAACTCTTCCTGTTACTAACCCAGCCAGTTCTGAAAGCACAACTAACCCAGCCTGCTCTAAAGGCACAATGTTAATCTTGTTACTCTTCCTGTTATTAAACTAGCCAGTCCTGACAGTACCCCCCTCTTCAAAGCCCTGTCCCAGGGCCTGGTTTAGCAGGGAACCTCTTGTGAAACTGTTTTATCAATTGAGGGGCATGTACATCTACTTGATCCTCCCAAGATCTTTCCTCAGGACCGTATCCCTTCCAGTCAATAAGATATTGTAAGGTACCTCTAACAATCCTGGAATCTAAGATTTTCTTAACTTCAAACTCATCGTCATTTTCCTCTGTGTAAACTGCTGGTGGTGGTTTTCCTAATCTAGTTCCTGACACACAAGGTTTCACTAAGCTGACATGAAATGTAGGGTGACTTTTGATACTTGCGGGTAATTTCAGTTTGATTGCTACGGGATTTATTATTCTTTCTATTTCAAATGGACCAATAAATCTCGGACTAAATTTAGTTCTTCCCTTTAAACGTAGGTTTTTTGTGGACAGCCAAACTTTTTGACCCACCTGATAATGTGGTGCTTTACGACGTTTCTTATCAGCAAATGTCTTAAATCTTAGCTTACTTTTTTCTAAGGTTTCTTTAGCTTTCACTAAACCATCTCTAATACAAGTCAATCGCTGCTCAACCTCTGGATTGGAATACTCAGATGGCAACACTTCTTTCAAAAATCGTGGGTGGAAACCATAGTCGCTAAAAAATGGTGAATACTTAGTAGAATCCTTGACAGAATTGTTATAACTAAACTCTGCTAGCCAAAGAAGATCTACCCAACTTCCTCTTTCTTGCCAAAAAGCTCTAATATATTTTTCCAATTCTTGATTTACTCGCTCTGTTTGGCCGTTGGTCTGTGGGTGATAACCTGAAGAAAGCTTTACCTCAATTCCCAACTCTGTACAGAAAGCTTGCCAAAACGTAGAAATGAACTGAGACCCTCGATCTGATACAATTTGTGTTGGTAGACCATGTAATCGTACTACTTCTTGCAAAAAACTTTTTGCCAGATTCCTTGCAGAAGCCTCTCCTTTCATGGGAATGAAATGCCCAGCTTTCGTTAGTAAATCCACAACTACTAATACTGTAGTGTAACCTTGATCTTTGGGAAGATCTACAATATAATCCATAGAGATTGTAAACCAAGGACTAGGGGGTACTGATAATGAATTTAATAACCCAGATGGTTTTCCTCCTCCTGACTTTACTCGAGCACAGACTTCACATGTTTTCACATAGTCTTCAATATCTTTTTTCATTTCTTTCCACCAAAACTTTCTCTCAACCAGTTCAATAGTCTTACGAATTCCAGGGTGACCTACCAACTTGGATTCATGACATTCTTGCATAATTTCCTTTTGCAGTTCCTTGCTTGGAAGGTAAATTTTAGAGTGGACACATGGAAATCCTTCAATTAAATGTCTTCCAGAATCCTCCGCTAACCAAGATTGAATTTCATCTTCTGGTAATTCCTTTAGAATCTTTTTAAGAAGCTGATTCTCTTCCTTTGTAGCACTTAGAATAAATTTTTCTTCTGCAATCACTGGTTCTGGTAATAATTGATTTTCAACTTCTCCCGAAGATCCTTGTCGTGATAAAGCATCCGCTTTACCGTTTAACCGCCCAGGCTTGAATGTTATCACAAAATCATATTCTGAAAAGAAAAGTGACCACCTAAGTTGTCGAGGTGATAGTGTTCGAGCAGATTTCAAAAACAGAAGATTTCGATGATCGCTTAAAACGGTTACTGTGAATCTTGCTCCCAACAGATAATGTCTCCATTCCTGAAATGCTTTCTTGATTGCCAAGAGTTCTCTGTCTGTAATTGTGTAGTTCACTTCTGCTGGAAGCAATTTCTTAGATAGATAGGCCACAGGATGCAACTGTCCAGTTTCAGGATGCCTTTGAGAAAGCACTGCTCCAATTGCAACATTAGAAGCATCTGCCTCCACAAAAATGGTTGTGAAGGATCTGGGTGTAATAAGATCGGTCCAGATGTAAAACAGTTCTTCAATGTTTTGAAAGCTTGATCCGCTTTATCTTTCCACTCAAATTTCATTCCTTTCTTCAATAATTTGGTGATAGGAGCAACAGTTTGAGAGAAATTTTTAATGAATCTCCTGTAAAAGTTTGCAAAGCCCAGGAAGCTTTGGATATCTTTAACACAAGTTGGAGTTGGCCACTGTTCAACTGCCTTAATTTTCTTCATATCCATTTCCAAACCTTTGGGAGAAATCATAAAACCTAAAAATTCCACTTCTCTGGTATGAAATTGGCTCTTTTCTAACTTAGCAAATAGTTTATTCTCTCTTAGTCGTTGTAACACTTTCTTTACATCTTCTTCATGTTGCATTAGATCCTTAGAATAAATGAGAATGTCATCTATGTATACTACTACAAAGAGTTTATTAGCAAATAGTTTATTCTCTCTTAGTCGTTGTAACACTTTCTTTACATGTTCTTCATGTTGCATTAGATCCTTAGAATAAATGAGAATGTCATCTATGTATACTACTACAAAGATGTCAATAAAATCTCTTAATACCTCATATATAAAAAATTGAAAGGCTGCGGGAGCGTTACACAATCCGAATGGCATTACTTGATATTCAAAAAGACCAAATTTTGTTCTAAATGCCGTTTTCCATTCATCACCTTGACATACTCGCACCAAATGATATGCACCACGAAGATCTAGTTTGCTAAATACTGAGGCTCCTTGAATCTGGTCTAACATTACTGATATTAAAGGCAGCGGATATCTGTTTTTAATTGTTATCTTGTTTAATGCTCTATAATCTATGCATGTTCGTAAAGTGCCTTCCTTTTTGGGAACAAAAAATAGTGGAGAAGCTGCTGGCGATTGAGAGTGCCTGATGAACCCCTTATTCAAATTTTCTTGGATGTAATCCTTCAAATGTTGATTCTCTTTTTCTGTTAAGGCATAGATGCGACTGCAAGGAATGTGGGCCCCTGGTTCTAAATCAATTTTACAGTCATACTCTCTATGAGGAGGTAATTCATTAGCTTCCTTTTCACTAAACACATCATTGAAATCATGGTAACACTTTGGTAATTCTCCCATTACAGCCCCTATAGAATGTACTATGGTTCCCAAATTCACCAAACCTTCCACTACTTCTGAACAATTATCACTAGAAACATTTTCCTGAATTGCTTCTTTACAACAATTTGTAACACAAAAAGCAGAATCCAATTTCACCACTCTTCTTCCCCAATCAATCTGAGGGTTATGATACGTCAACCAAGGCATTCCCAAAATTATTTTCAACTGTGGAGTGTCAATTAATTCAAACACAATTTCCTCCCAGTGTCCTCCAATTTCCATTTCCAATGGGATTGTTTCATGTGTAATTAAACCTGATGTCAGTTGAGACCCATCCACCGCTCTCACATACTCTGGTATATCTTTTACAACGTAAGGCACATTCATATCTTTAACCACATTCCAATCCATGAAGTTACCAGTGGCTCCTGAATCTATTACTACTGGACCACTTCCCTTTAATTCCTCTTTAATATACAAGGATACATTCAATGTAATATGTGGTACTGCTGCTTGGATGGTATTTGCCACTTGCTGATTTCTGGAGCTGTTTGTAGATGCAGAAGGTTTTGGACACCAAGGGCAATTTCCAACAAAATGTCCTGATTTCCCACAATATAAACATAAATTATTCTGTCTTTGCCTATCCTTCTCCTCCTTAGTTAAAGGACCTCTCACTTTATTTACAAATTCTAATCTTCCTCTATCAACTCTAGGGAAAACTCTGGGTTGCTCAACTCCTCCTCTTCTACGCTCAGCCTTGCGTTCCCCTAATCTATAGTCAATTTGTATGACCAGATTAATTAAATCCTCACATGAAGTGGGTCTATTAACAATTGTAGATAAAGCATCTTTCAATTCCTCCTTCAACCCTCTATAAAATAAAGAGGATTGCTTCTCTTCTGGCCAATTGCTCTCTAATACTAAAGATCTGAACTGTGTGATGTAAGACACTAAATCTTTGGTTCCCTGTTTTAACTCTAATAGTTCTCCATCTACTTCTTGAGATAATTGGCGTCTGTCAAACATCTTTTTAAATTCTAACTTGAAAGCTAACAAGTTCTTTAGTATAGGATTCTCTTGACCAACCAATAATACTGACCAAGTTGCCGCCTCACCAGTGAGGTAAGACAGCATAAAAGCTATTTTAGAAGCATCTGTGTTAAAAGCTTCAGGTCGACAAAGGAAATGAAGTTCACACTGTGTAAGGAAAATCTGGCATTTCTTGGCCTCTCCCCCAAAACGCTCTGGAGGTGCTAAGGGGACTGGACCTACAGGTATATTCAAACTTCCCCTGCGTCTTTCTTGAGAACTCGTTCCTTCACCCAAATCCTCTCTAATTAACACTGGTAATTCTCTACTAGTATCCTCTGAATCTCTTGACTCCAAAGAAATTTCTTCACCCTTACGGGTAACCTTGGAGTTTAACTCTTCAAACTTGACTTGTAATTCCTGATTTTCTTTTCGGACAGCCCTCATTTCCTCCCTTAACTCTGAAAACATGTCCCTTATGGAACTAGCTAGTGCCTCTGTGGGATCCATATCAGCTCAGGTGGAAAATATTATCGTTGGCCTTTCATCCTGTCAGGGTCCGGCTTGACTGAATTCCACAGGAGCTGATGCTGGCCCCACAGACCCTCACCAGGAGTTCACCTCTCAACCCTTAAATATAAGCTGAGCTGAAAACCCCAAGAAAGGGAAAGGGGAATTTGGAGAAAATAACAACGGAGACACTGCTGCCCTTCAACCATCTGGTAGGCTCTGGTATCTGTGGTAAACAAATACACCTGGTTACTTATATAATAAGAAAACTTCTTTTCTAAACTTATGCTAAATAAACTCTAAACTCTTTACCTCTTAAACCTCAGTAAAGACTTAGAGGTTAGTAATCTTTGTGGAATATCTTGTAAATATATCTTGTGTTGTGCAAATAGTTCAAGCCAATCTCGTCTCTTTAGAATCCTAAAGTGATGGCCTTTGCAACATCTTTTCAGAATTAGATATTCTTCTTACTTCAAAGTTCTTTTGACCTTATGTAGTTTTCAATGCTTACATAAATTGCAGTCTTTCTCTGAAAACATTGAGTTCTATTTGCATAGATTACTTTAAATTATATTCTTTAACTTCCTGGAATACTGCTTTCTTTCTGCGTGTGAATTGCTTTCCTTATTTACACATTTACACAAAGAACGTATAGTTTCTTCCTTAACAAGCGTGTGCGATAAACACGTGAAATCAGAAGACGTGAAGAATTGTCTTCGCGTGTAAAATACACACGCGATTATTTTACAAAACCCGCGCGCGTGAAAAAAAATACGTAAACGCGATAAAAATAACACACGCTGATAAAAATGGACTCGCGCTCTATCGCAACCCAACACGCGCTTTCTCTTGAGACGTATTTCGCGTAAAAAAATGTACACGCGCTAAAGTTAACTTGCGCAATTCTTTTTGGGCACGCGCTCTATCGCAAAACCACACGCGCTTTCTCAGGAAACGTCTTTCACGTGAAAAATGTACACGCGCTAAAATTCACCCGCGCAATTTTTTTTGGCACACGCTCTATCGCAAAACCACACGCGCTTTCTCAGGAAACGTCTTTCACGTGAAAAATGTACACGCGCTAAAATTCACACGCGCAATTCTTTTTGGCACGTGCTCTATCGCAAACCACACGTGCTTTCTCAGGAAACGTCTTTCACGTAAAAAATGTACACGCAAACGACAACTTGCGAGCTCGCGCACACATTAAACAGTCTTGAAGAACATTACACGCAGTTAATCAACTTTTAAATCCTACGCACAATCTTCAAGCTTGATTTCCTTATAATAACTTTAACTGTAAATGTCTCTTTTCTCAAATGAACTTGAAACTTGTTTACTCTTTAAGTTTTCTTATAAAAGAAAATGAAAGTTCACTGTGACAATCTCAAAATCTTTAAAAGAACGATCCCACCTGATGACTTCTTGTTCAAATTGGATCAGCAAACGATATTCTTACTTCTTTGGTAGATTTTCTGAGCTCTGGAAAGGCCTTACTTAAGGAGCTTAACTAATATACAACCAGCCACTGAATTTCTCTGGATGAAAGGCCGTTTAGAATCTTGCTCATCTCCCAAGAATCAAACCCATTGTCCTCTCAACCAATCAGGCAACCAAACATATCATTGTTTCTTTAACCAATCAGATTAAGTTTCTTTCGCTCCATCTTGACTTGGGCAAGCACAATGTTAATTCTATGAACAAACTCTTCCTGTTACTAACCCAGCCAGTTCTGAAAGCACAACTAACCCAGCCAGCTCTAAAGGCACAATGTTAATCTTGTTACTCTTCCTGTTATTAAACTAGCCAGTCCTGACAGACCCGTCTATGAAATAGATTTCTCCTTCTGTAAGGGCATTTTCTCTTGCTTTGGGAATGTCATCGCCCTTTCCCTTATACGTGCTACAATCGTGTTCCTGTAATCTTCAGTTGTGCATGGCTCTGTAATGAATGTGGCTGGGTTCACTGTCTTGCATCTGACCATGTGTACATTTGGACTGGATATTATTATTTCATAAGCAGATGCTCTCTGTGTTGTGAGAGTAGATTTTGATCTTTCCAGGATAGCAAATAATGAGTGTTAGCCTATAGCGTCACTGAACATCCCATTACGATCGTGGCACTTTTCTCAATGGCAAAGGCCGCTGCAGCGAGGGCCTGTTCGCAAGCGAAATGTCCCTGCATTACTGGGTCTAATATTCCACTATAGTATGCGAATGGTTTGTGGCCTAGCTATGTCTTTTGTGTCAATACTGCTGTCATCAATGTTCCATTGCTGTGTGAAAACAGGAAAAATTCCCTTTCATAATCTGGATTTGCAAGGACTCGGGCGTCTGCATTAAGGTATTTTAATCGGGAGAATTGGGCAATTGTCTCATGTGTCCATTTTATTGGGGCCCTGTTCTTCTGTGCTTACTTCAGTGCTTGTAGCATTGGCCGTGTGTATGCTGCATAATCAAGGATCCATGTTCGGCAATAGTTACATATGCCAAGAAATTTCTGCATGTCCTTCACTGTTTTTGGTATGATAATGTGTCAAATGGCCGCTGCTCTGTCTGGTAGTATTCTTTTTCCATCTTTAGATATTTGCTGGCCGAGATATACAACGTCTGCAAGGCAGTATTGCAACTTTCCTTTGTCCACTTTGTATCCCTTGGCAGCCAATACATTAAGCAGTGTTATCAAGTCTTCTCTACACTCTTCTTCTGTTTTGCTGCAGACGAGTAAATCGTCTACGTACTGTATAATGGTGCTCCCTACATCTATGTTGCCAATGTCTTCTCGTAGTACTCTGTTAAAAATGCTTTTGCTCTCGCAATACCCCTGTGGGAGTCTGCGGTGTTCATATCTGCTGTTTCCTAATGTAAAGGCTGTAAGGTACTGCGATTCTGGTGCAAGTGGCACAGAGAAAAAGGCATTTTTCAAATCAATGACAGTGAAGCAAGTAGCCTCTTTTGGTATACTGCACAAAATTGATGCCGGGTTAGGCACTAATGGGAACTCTTTTTGGATGACGTCATTGAGTGGGCGGTGATCCTGGACCATAATCCACGCCCCTCCTTTCGCTTTTTTAATCGGAAAAATCGCTTTGTTGCATGGGGAAGTTGATGGCACTAAGATACCTTGGCTTAGGAGTGCATTCACTGTTTCTCTAATACCTTCCTCTGCTTCTTTGGATATTGGGTATTCTTTCACTCTGGGTGGGAGGGCACCTGGTTTCAGTTTTATCTTTATGGGAGTCACCTCATGCAACAATCCCACATCGTGTGGCCCTGTAGTCCAAATTTCAGGTGCTACCCTGGCCATGTCTTCCTCAAATATTGTCAGTGGGGCCTTTATGTTAGCCATGAGTGGGTTGTGTATTTCTCTGTATTGGTATGCATATTCGCATTATTATTTCTCCATCCCCCTCGTAATCGGTAAACAATTATTCATCAGTTATATCTTTTAGCATTATGTTCGGCTCTATGCATAGTACACTTCTCCACTTGCGTCCCTGCGCGTCCAGGCCTTTGACCACAATGCGTCTGTTGGAAACTTGAACTGCCTCAATGTCTATAGATATAATTATGCCTGGCACTACATCTGTTGGTGTGATTGGGTGGAATATGAAGTCTGATGGTATTCTCCACTCTTTTTGTGTTATTTCAGGCACTACTCGGGCTAATACCTGTATTACATAGACGAACATGTCCATGTCAATGGGGATCCCTCTTACTGCAACTTCCTTTGTAATCGTGCTTATTATCAGAAGTGCTCGTATTGGGCATACCCCTGGCGTTGAGCACACTATGCCTCTTTCAGTAAAAGCTATGGTCATGTTTATCTTACTGAGCAAGTCTCGTCCCATCAAATTGATTGGCACGTCTTCGTAATACAATAAGGGTGCATGCAATGTTTTTCCCCCTACTGTTACATCAAGTTCCTTTGTGTAAGGAACTTTTAAAATAGCCCCAGAGAACCCCTGCGTTTACAAATTTCTTCCCGAGAGCTGAAACCGCCCTTCTGTGAGACATGATCTTTCTGCTCCAGAGTCTACCATAAAGATAAACTGCTTGTTTCCTATCTCTGCCGCCACTAGTGGTTCCTCATTTGCACTTTGTGTGGTGGTAGGACTGGACATGCAAGTACTCCCTGTGGGCTGTCCGGGTCTTGGTATCTTTGCTAACCTGGCACTGAAAAAAACATTGCCACCTACCACCGTTACGCCACGGAATGGTGCAAGGGCACCATTTGCAGCCGCTGCAAAAGGGTTATTGTTTATGTTCCCTACTGAGTTTTGTCTTGCCATGGGCTGTAGTGCATTTTGCTGTTGTGGCTGCTGCTGTTGCTGCTGTTGCTGCTGTTGTGGGGCTGGCTGTCTTTGTTGCATTTGGGGGTCATAGCAGTACTGATCTTGTTGTCCCCCCTCCCCATTGGAGCTCCACAAGGGCTACCTGGCTGTGGGCAGCCCCACCCCTGTTCATTGTTCATGGGCTGCTGCTGCCCCTGAAAATACCCTGATGGTCGCATTCTACAATCTCGTGAATAATGTCCCCACCGTCCACAATTCCAACATGACCCCTGTTGTCCTCCTCTTGGTCCTTGCCCACCAGACCCTGTGTTTCCATTCCTCTGTATCCTCCCCTCTGCCCACGGCACCCACCTCTTCCTTGGGCCGGCCTGTTCTGCCACTGTGATCCTTGGCATGGCTGTTCCTCTCCGTTCCACTGTCCTTGGTCCTCTCCAACCCACTGCGCTGCTATCCCAACGGGCCTTCCTCCCGCGTTTTCCTCTCCTTCGTTTTCTCTGTCTGCGGTTACACTGGCAGTAATGGCGGCGACCTTCACTAATTTTGTCTGCACTAGTTTTGCTTCGTCGGCCAGCCTCTTTTGTGTGACCTCCTTTTCCTTCTCTTTGATCCTCCTCCAATGGTGTACAATTATGCTCTGAATTTCAGGCCACCCTTTGGCTTCGATCCCAGCTATTTTGTCCAAGGCCTTCTGCACCTCTTTCGGCAACCCCTTTTTAATGATAAAATAAAATAAGGCTGTTGATTGATTCCATGCCGTACCAGTTTCACTTCTCCATAAGTCTTGCACTTTGCAAAATGAATTGCGCAGGATCCTCGCTCTCCTCCATCGTGCACTGCATGTAAGTCTGGAAAGTCTGGAAATGCACGCTGCAATGCATCCCACACTTGTGCTCGAACATTGTTGAATGGTGATCCATCGTGGCGATCACACCTCATTGTTACTCCCGGGAACCCTGCCCTTTCCCAGATTGTGTCTGCTTGGTCCCCGATTGCTGATACTAATAAGCTTTTCACATCACCTATAGCTAACGGCACGCCTGCCGTGTTCTTCTCAAATACATGTATCCACTTACCTGCTCCTCCTGTCAGCGGGGGGAGGAGTTTTAACAGGTTGTTTTTGTCCATTTGGGCCCACGGATATAGTTTGGCCTACCTGCTCCTTTATGTATTAGTGGCATTTGTAGTTTCTGTTTCTTTCCTGTTTTGCTCGTTCTCCCTTTTTTCGTTTTACTTACCAGTATGTTCCCTGGCCTCCCTGTTCGTTGTCTTAATCTACCCTGCCATAATGGTGGTGATAGTGTGTCTGGGTAACGGCAGTTTGGCAGTGGGGAACCCTCTGCGGCAGCTGCCTCATCCCATACTTCTTCTATTTCTGACTCTAGCTCGTTATTATCCTCCCAGTTTTCCTTGGGTTCATTTCCTTGTCTTTCACCCTGATCTCCACTTTGTTGACTTTCTGGTGTATCTGGGTGTATAATTCTCACTGGCTTGTTATTCAATTGGAACAGGAACTGTCCTGACTGCCACTCGTGTTCTTGTCTTTGCTGTGATGACATCCCTTGTGATGCTATAGATTGCCTTGAAACTGAGACTGCTGGGGTTGCATTGCTTACTGCCCCTATCAGGGGTGTGAGATCTGCCAGTGACAGCGGGGGTACCTCATCCTCCCCCTGGCAGCATTTGCTTTGTCGCATAGAGCACTTAACCGTGCTATTTCCATTTGTGCGTGTGCTAGCTGGCGATTTAAATCACCTGTTAAACATGCTAAGTTCACAGGAGGTGCACTCGTGGGGCTGTACAGGCCTCCTTTGTCATATGGTGGGGGTTCAGGGGCTGTTGCCCCGCACGGAGCAGTGGGGGTGGGTGGTATATACATGGGCTCACTAAACCCTACTGCTGGCCTGGTCATTAAGGGATAGATTTTTGTTACTTCGTTCTCGGTTGTAGTTGTTGAGCACTCCCCTTTTGGTGTCCCGCTTACTTCTTCAGGTATTTTCTGCTTTTCTATCATTCGGCTTGTATCTACCTCTGCCGTGGGGGTAACTTCCTCGAACATTCGCCATAAATCTAACACTTCTCTCCGGTTCTGTAACTGTTTCCCTTTGTATTGTGCTAGCAAATGTGCTGATACTAGGTCCAACACTCTTTTGTCGAATGACCCTCCTTCTGGCCAAATTGGTATAACCCCATCTCCTTTTATCTCAGTGATCCACTGATCGTGATACTTCTGTATCCTGTCGCTATATAGTGGAAGGCGCTGGCAAATATGTGCCAGTGACGTTACTCCCCCCATGGCAATTCTTCTTTTCTTTTCTTGTGTGTTCTGGTACCCTTGAGTCCCTTCCCACCTCTCACTTGGTATCTCAGTTACAATATGTGAAAATACGTTTTTTATCAATGCTCGCAATTATGGTATGTCACATTAGCTGTTCTTTCTGAGAGGTGTTACCTGGTCACCTCTCACAATTTATTTCTTCGCTTATTATTCATTAATCAACAAGTTACTTGTACTGAAATACTTTGGCGTGTTCAACAGGACATATACACAAAGCAGACCAACAAACATATAATCATGCAACATACACATGCACTGCCTGCGTGCGTTTGTTCTTTCCCTATTCCCGTTACTGTCCCCGGTTTTTCTTCTTCCCTATTCTACCTACTATTTCGCATTCACTCCCCACCTCTTTCACCTTTATTATGTCTCAAGATTTCGTACCTCCACGGAAAAAGAATATTCTAAAACTACTCCAAGTCTACTCAATATACGAGACCCCTACTATTTTCTCTTTATCTCTATTCTGCACTTGGTCGGGACAAATGCTACGCAGCGCTGCCTTCTACCCCGTACGGGCTAGGATACCACTTCTCTTCTTCTCACTTCTTACAACACCTAATGGCCATATAAAGGATAGGTCAGAAAAGCCTTGCCGTCACTCACACAGACCCTATTCATAACTACCTTCCCTTTGTTTGCTAATTCCCTTCTTCCCGTATTTCCCCTTACCTTCCTTTGGCGTCTTAGCAACCGGGACTCCACGTGTTCAGTCAGGTACTCCAAGCGTCACCGCTCACGGCCGGAACTTGCTCAGGTCCGTCCCCCAACCAAGCTGTGGCCTGCCTTGGCGAGCAGTCTTTTCGATCGGGTATTCGTCAACCGGGAACCCTTGACCCTTTCTTCTTGATGTGCACAGTCTGGTCAACCGCGGAGGCGATGGTCTTGCCGGGGGCGTCCTGTATCTCGCTGCTGGGCGGTGCAGGCCTCGAGGCACCTCTCTAAATCACGTTGCGGGGGTAACCAAAAATGTAGGTGCCTTTCCCCGGCTTACTACGAGTAAGAGAAAATAAAATAACCAACACAACCCCTGTCGGGGAAGAAGGCACTGTGAACCGGCTGCAAGAGTTCAAAGGATGGTTTATTTCTCCAGCTAGGAAATAATCCAAAAAATGCCCCCTCTCATTTACATCATCACCCATGTATATATCAATTAAAGTAACTCTAACAAAAAATACTAAATGGACCCGATTGGCCAGGCGGTGTGGTGCTGTAGGTGTGGGTGGCATCTCTTCCTTCTGATTGGCTGAGTGGCTGACGAGATGATGGACGTCAAATATCTTGTGCTCCACGCAGGTCAGGGTCCGGTCACTGTGGTCACTACCTAAGCTAATATGTTGCATTCGTAAATGTTAGGCAGAAACCTGTGCAGTTCCCTCTGGGACCACTGCAAAAGATTTAAGACTACAGGTGTTTGGCAGTAAACCCACTTGGTAGCAGTCTGTACCACACAGATTCACTTGGTAGCTGTGGATGAGCAGTCAGACTTCCCTCAAGAAGAGTTAGGCAGTATACAGAGTATTCACAATAGGTCAGAAGAACACAGTAGAACAAGTAAACACTGACCAGAGATTGGTGTAAAAGGGATATAATTATTTATTTAAAACCACATCTAGTAAAACACGCAGGCACTAAGGTTAAGCAGTTAAGAAACACTCCCTTAAAAGAATATTAGACAAGTCTTAAGTAAAGCCCCACTTATTTTCAGACAGCGGTGAGCACTTAACGCAGATGGCACTCTAATAATTCGTTTTAAAAAGGGAGAGAAAAGCAGAGTATAATTTGAAACAGATCCCAACACTTTCACAAGAACACAACAAGAGAGGAAGGCAAAGTAAAACCGTGAAGTTAGAGTTCAGAAGGCCGGATCTACTTTAAGAGGATCAGAACGAAATGTGTCCAAGGTCACATGGTTGTAGTGCACAAAAGTCTTGAAAGGGCTCAAAAAAGAGTTGGACCAAAGAAAGGGACCAGTTAGATGGTCAAGGCGGCCAGCCCAGTCCAGAAGTTTAAGGGATTATTATTACCTTGTAGCAATCTTTAGAAAGGGAGGCCTGGCGGACACTGTACCTTAAAGTGGTGAGAATCCTCCAGCGGGGGCAGTTGTTCCTGGCAGCGGATGCAAGACGGTGCTTCGTCCGGGGGTAGAGAGGATCTCGTCGGGGAGGAAGACAGGAGTTTGTTGCACTGCCAGGGAAGAAACAAGCCGCGGAGTTCTCAGGTAAAAGGAGCGGTCCTTTTATTCGCGGTCCAGTGGTAAGTGGCTATCCGGTTGCCGGGGTGCTTGGTACAGGCAATTCGACCACAAGACGTCCTGGGATGCGAGGAAAAGAAGGTAAACTGCTTGTGCCCACCAATCAGGGGAAGAAGCCTCTCCAGCCGGGAGATCTTCTCTGTCGTCGGGAAGTGGTGAGTCGGTTCCGCAGGGCTCCACCGGTGGTGTTGTCGTGGTAGGCGGCTCAGCTTCTCCCTCGTCGGATTCTCAGGTCCTGTGGCGACTTCTGAAGTTCCAGTCCCCAAAGCCCTGCTTTTATGCGGCACACCCCCATTCACTCAGCCTAGCTGTCAATCAAACATGCTAAGTGGTGAGCCGGCCGGGGGCCAATCACACAAGAGTGCGACTTGAGTTAGCAAGGTAACTCAGTCCAGGGTGCCTAAACCCCCTTCCACATCCCCTGTGGTACCCAGACAGAGTGGCACCACTTTTGGAGGCTTCTGTGGAGAAGCCCGCCAAAAAGTGGAACAAAGGGCTCGACTTGGGTTGGAGTCACAGAAGAGAACACAAACGCCATTTTAGAATCGAGTCCTGGCAAAAAATACCAACCGGTGGATTAATATTAATGAAATAAACCGGTGGTATGTTCGAGGCTATGAGAATTAAATAATTAAAGTTGGTAGCCTCGAACAATGGGAAAATACCATAGGGATATATTTGCGGTCGAATATAAAAAGTAGTATCCACTGCCACCAGCCAAAACTCGATCAGGGGGGAAGGAGACGCGCCCCCTCGACTAACAGACCCCGGGGCAATCGAATTGCTCCGACCAGTACGTCCACAATATGATGGTTTGTACCGGTTTCTGTTAATAATTTGGGACTAGTAAAGCCAATGGTGACTTTACATGCCCTGGGAGACAGTAGTCAGTCCCAGGGTATGGAGTCTATGGTGGGGTGTCACTATGACACCCCTGTGTCACTGCACGGAGGGTGCTGTGTAACACACATAGTAAAAACACATGAGGCCCTATGGAGTAAAGGACCCCATAGCCCATAAAACACATTAACAGTCAAAGGAACACCATAAATCATGTCCAAGAGTGGGAAAAAAAAGAGTCTCACTCTTGGCAGGAGAATAAAACAAACTCCATAAATCCAGCAAAGCTGCTGGGGGACTCACTAGGTTAGGAAATTCAGCCTAAAGAGAGAATTCTCCCTAACAATAAAACACTAAATAACAAATTATCTAAACATTTTATACTTCTTTTCATATTTCTACACAAATCACACATAGTATTTATTGTCAGTACAGTTGGGTCATTTGTGGCTTTAATTGGAGGCATTGGGCCTCATTACGACCCAGGCGGTAAGTTACCGCCTGGGCCGTGACTTTACCACCATGGCGTAAACTACGTTTACGCCATGGTGGTTGGCGGACTTACCGCCCCATTCCGACCTTGGTGGGGCGGTAAGTCCCCAATCCCCATTTACCCTTCCCCATTCCCATTTTTGCCCCATAGGGCATAATGGGAGTGGGGAAGGCGTTAATTACGCCACCGTAAATTACGGTGGCGTAATTAACTCCATGGTCCCTTAGCGCCATGGATTTTAACACCTGCTAAAAGCAGGTGTTAAGTCCGCCATGGCGCTAAGGGACTGTCAGGTTTCCTTCTCTTATTCAAGTTTCCTTTTTATTATTATCCTTTTCAGATTAGCTTTGTGTGGGTGGGAAGTTTTCCATTATAGTTGGTTAGGCCTTAACTTGTTGATTCAGAATCCTGGTTCTGACCCAAGGCAAGATGGAGCCTCACAGTGACAGCTCTGATTGGCTAGAAGACAATGCTGAACAACAATGAACATTCTAAACTGTCACTCTGTGCCTTTCATCATCAAAACCCCATCTGAGAGGACGTGTTCAGTGGCTGCTCCTGCTTTAGTATTAGGCCTAGTGGATTTTATCCTTCAGATCTCAGCAGTTGAGCGGCTACTTTCTTGGGGGTTCAGGAGAAGTCTTCAGCTGGCAGGAATTCATTTTGAAGATAGGAAAAGCAGGAAATCTTTGTGAATTCGCTCAGGAGATAAGTGACTTTATTTCTACTGTAAATCTGTTCATCTTAATAACATTCTCCTTGAAAATTCGTTAAAAGTAGTGTTTCTACTAAAACTATTGAAATATCGGAGTGCGCTTGTGTTTCCAGTGCGGTGTTCCTTAGCGCGAGATTTTGACTGTCGCGTGCGTATTCAAGTGAGCGCGTGCTTTCTAGCGTGTGTATTCCGAGCGCGAGTAGAGGTTGGTCTCGTGCCATTTTAAACGCGCGTGTGTTTTATTGCGCGGGTGATCCTTTGCGCGAAAAGCTATACGCTGCGTGAGAACTACAAAGCGCGTGTGAAATACAAAGCGCGTGTGAAATACAAAGCGCGTGTGAAATACTAAGCGCGTGTGATTTTTAGCGCGGGTGTACAAAGCGCGTGTGAAATACTAAGCGCGTGTGAAATACAAAGCGCGTGTGATTTTTAGCACGGGTGTACAAAGCGCGTGTGAAATACTAAGCGCGTGTGAAATACAAAGCGCGTGTGATTTTTAGCGCGGGTGTACAAAGCGCGAGAATCTGTTCGTCGCGTGCCATGTGAGTGCGCGTGTGTTTTTTCCATCGCGAGTGATTTTGCGCGTGAGAATCACTTCGTTGCGTTTGAACTCAATAGCGCGGGTGTTCTTATTTCGCGTGTCTCGCAGGAGAACATTATTGCGCGTGTGGACTATTGCGCGTGTGAATTCTTGCGCGTGTGGATTATTGCGCGTGTGATTTTTTGCGCGTGTGGATTATTTTGATCGCGCGTCTTCATCCGTTTGCGCGTGTTCTTCAACCAGGAAGATTTCTATGTGAAGTTCATCGATAATTTTAATGGAAATAATCTGCGTGTGCAGTTAGCAAGTGTTTCCTCTTTCTTCAAGGATTTAAAGACTCAAGAAAATTATAAATAGTTTGAAAAGTTTTGAAATGTCAAGAAAGAACATTTTAAAGACAATCTAATTGAACTACCAGTGCATGTTGGAAAAAAGACAAACAAAGAACTAAGACTTCCAGTTTTGCCTAATGTAAGAAGTTGCTGGGAATTTCAAATATCGCAAGTAAGAGAGATTTTCAGCTTCTTAACCGCTTCTCTAAGAAATTTCAAGAGAAGAACCAGGTAGGATTCTCAATTATTAGTTAAGGATTAATGTCTTCCCATTCATAAGGTTAAGTAAGTGAATTAAGGAAGTGTATATGTTATTCTTTATCCTCTGCAGGTTCAGCACTGATTAGCCTTGACGCAGTCTGCCTGGTGTTGTTTTGTTGTCCCATTTCCCCTTTCCCTTTGGGGTGTAGTTTACAGAGCTGTATTGAAAACTAGTTCTGGGAAATACATCTCAGGGGGATTGTCGGGGGTTCAGCAGCTTCCGCGGATACAGGACCTCTCAGCCTGACAGGGACCTCGTACTCAGGCGGTAAGGGTCGGCGCTGTTTACGCCGCCGTAAAACCCTTACCGCCTGAGTCGTAATGAGGCCCATTGACCTTTATTGTGCATGTAAAAAGAGTCAAGCTGTGTTTCACATATCTCCTAAGCTTTAGACCTATTAGTAGTAAAAACATATATTGTGGCAAGGTGCTTAAGGTTAGTAGGGGTGTGTTGGGTGGGTTTCGCCGCGCAGGCGAGGGTCTGGCACTTGAAAGAAATACCTTACAGGGAGCGCAGGATCAGTATGGCAATACATTATTCTAAATGGGGGTGGGTGGCTTGCACGTTTATGGGGTCGAACGAGCAAAAAGTGTTTAGCTCATCCTGGTTCACATGCTGGTTCTCATGCTAGCAGTGATCTCAGAGGAAGAAAACTGTATCATATTGGTTGTTGCAACTTTCTGCAGCTTCAGCGTGAGGGGGCACAAAAGATGGATGCCCCGTGTCCTGCTCAGTAGTCCCATCTATGTAGCGGTCAACCGTGGTTAACTTTACATAAGGGCAAGGGGCAACCCCACTACTGGAGGCACGTGGTCCAAGTCCCGTACTGAGGAGTGTATGGCGCGAAGAGGCCTGGGGTGCCTCGCTCCCATACAATGCTCAAAACCATGAAAGAATTAGATAAGAAAAACAAGATAGAAAAAAATGGTGGGCTGAAAATGCAAACCAAAGGAGGTAGATGAATCTATTTGCTCCAAAAAATGGATGCCCCGTGTCCTGCTCAGTAGTCCCATCTATGTAGCGGTCAACCGTGGTTAACTTTACATAAGGGCAAGGGGCAACCCCACTACCGGAGGCACGTGGTCCAAGTCCCGTACTGAGGAGTGTATGGCGCGAAGAGGCCTGGGGTGCCTCGCTCCCATACAATGCTCAAAACCATGAAAGAATTAGATAAGAAAAACAAGATAGAAAAAAATGGTGGGCTGAAAATGCAAACCAAAGGAGGTAGATGAATCTATTTGCTCCCAAAAATGGATACCCTTATTTGAACGAGGTTTGGTAGAATGAGTCCAAAAAGGTTCTTAGAAAAGCGTATCTATACTTTTCACACAGGTAGATTTATATGATGGAAAACAACCTCAATTGAAGTAGAATCCTTTATGGGTGAACCTTATAGTCAAAGATTTCCTTAACTCTAGCAGAAAGCATGTTGAATATGAATAGGGGATTTATGAGGAAAGGAAATGTTTAGTAAAACTATTCTGCTGTGTACAACTACTTACTGGTCCCAGGAGGACTTTGTCAATTTTCTGTGGGCTGGCAGGTGAGCTCTAATTTACAAGAGAAATGGGGTCATTACGACCCAGGCGGTAAGTACACCAACTTGACCACCATGGTGTAAACTATGTTTACACCATGGTGGATGGCAGATTTACCGCCCCATTCCAAGGTGAGTGGGGTGGTAAATCCCCATTTCCCATTTACCCTTCCCTATTCCCATTTTTGCCCCATAGGGCATAATGGGAGTGGGGAAGGCGCTAATTACGGCACCGTAAATTACGGTGCCGTAATTAGCACCAAGGCGGTTTAGCGCCATGGATTTTAACGGCTGCTAAAAGCAGCCGTTAAAATTGGAATCAGGCGTTAAGGGTTAACGACGGCGTTAACCCTTAACGCCTGAGTTGTAATGAGGCCCAAAGTCAAGAATTATAGTTTGAAATGTAAAACAATATATATCATGGAATGTATCATCCTTCCTTGTACAGATGTATCTTCTGATACCTACAGAGTTTAGCAGGATAGTCATTAATGAGTACACCAACTAAACCGAACTTTGCCAGCATTTCCGCAATATGACCCAAAGAGAGGGGGCATTACTGGTTGGGCAGTGCCCCCTGGGCCATAAACCAGAGCAAAGCATAGTTCCTTCTTCCTTTCCATGGCGGCCATTAAAACCGATGGGAAAAAAAAGTTTTAAAAAGTAAATGAAAAAATGACCGCCATGGAAGTGCCAAGGGCACTACTCGTAGTCTCTTCTCCCTTTCCATGGCATCCACTCTGGGGTTCTGCAGCGGAGAAGCAGAGGATTCAGAGCCTTCTCGGTGAGGTAAGGCCGGGCGAGGGCCAATGAGCTTGCTTGTAACAAGCTCATTGACCCTCGCCGGGTACTAATAAATATTACGGACCTGGTAGCCTCTGATATCAGGTTGAAAAATAACCTGATATTTATTTCATCATCAGTGTTGTGGTTGTGTTAACACATGTTTTTGCCCTTTACATGCTTGTTTTTGTCATAAACATCATTTCACATATCCAGCATAGACAGAGATTATTGAAATCAGTAAATGGAAAATGATGTATGTTAAAAAAACATCATGAAATATGATTAATCATGCAATAAATATTGCATTGTCTTGCAGTGGAATACTCAGTGAAAATATCAAGTAATACACTTTAATTTCTCTTCCAGCCCAAAGGAAGATGTAAGTAATGCTCAAAAGGAACTATTTCCTAGGCAGATGCCAACAAATAATTTAATTTAAATAAACCTTACCCCACTCTTACTAATCACAATGCAAGGGTACCCTAAGTGCCAATCTACTCTTATCCCGCTCCAAAGCAACATACCCCAAAATCACAGCAGCTGCGCAAATGTCACATGGTGGACACTGCTGAATGTTCTATGGTGGACCAGAGTGGAGTCTGCATTACTGGAGGGACTACCAGTCTCAGTGGTCTCTAGTCAAACGACTCCAGCGTAGTGGGAACTCCATAAATCTGTTGACAACATCACTTATCAGTGATGGATGCACTTCAATTCCTTCTTGCTATACACAGTTTGGCTCTGTTTCCTGCTCTTGGATTTCCTGTTATCTGACCTTTTCTTACTTCTGGACCATTCTTCATTCCCTCCCCTGTATTGTGCTCAAATTTGCTTTTGACCTCGAACCATGCAACAGATTGCATGTTTTACCCATTGAATTATGCAATTCAGTAGGCTTTTAAAACTATTCCGCTCATGCTGCCCATATCTCATACTCCATGGGTCCCTTCTCTCTTAACTTGGGTTGTGTCTATGCTTTGACATACCTATTACTATCCCCACCTGTAAAAATGAATTCTGGAACTTGGGTGGTTTGCTATAAATTCTTGGACCTTGGCATTCTTGGTTGCATTCGTCCATCACTTGGGCCCTTGTGTACAGTTGGAATCCTGTGAATACTTGGATATTTGCAGACGCTTGAACTCTTGTGGAAACTGCATGTCCACCTTAGGATACTGTCTGTATTCCATTGGGTGCACTGTTGTGACCTCCAGATCTATTACTTGTTCATCTACAAACCCTATTTGTCTATGTGTCTCTGTATTCTAAAGTCTTACTTAGGTTTCTATAGGTTACACTGTGTTGGCTTCTCTGGCTTCCCTCTCTAACAGGATCATATTCAACATTGCATGTATGATCTACAAAGGAGCCTTGAACCGCATACCAAAACAATTGTCGGCTAAACTACACACATCTGGAGGCTGTTGCATATCATGACAAACAACTATAAAATGGTTGAAGTCTAAGCTAACGTGTGAAGAGGAGATTGGCAAGAAGTTGATCTAATACCACCATGAAGTGTCTGGAACTCAATCCTTTGGGTTAAGAGGCTGTGCATTACAAAAGCCAGGGCATTCCGAAAATGGCCTCAATAAGCTGACATGCTGTCCCTGAGTTTCAAATGTTCAGGAAGTAGTGAGGTATTGACGGGGTGGGAGGGTGGGATAAACAACAGCATAGAGAACACCAAAAATCTAGGCACAGAAATGAGAGACAGGACTAAGAGGAGCAGATGTGGGGTATGCCAGTTGCAGAGGAAGAAGAAGGAGCCAAGTTTGCCAGCTCAGTTCAAGTCCAGTACTGAGAGCAAGGTAGAGACATGCAGAAAAAGGGAGGGCAAGCAGACACAGTGGACGTTTGATGCAGCTGTCACTAGGGAGGCACATTTTGTTGCTACTAATTAGTAACAGTACAGAGAAGTTCTGTTTTCTGATTAATTGTGTGCGTCCAATGATCCAGGAAGGATGCTAAGAATCCATATTGAATAAAAGTGTGAATCTCTTTTGGAATGAGAACAATTGGAACTTCATTACAGGAATAACTAACATTAAATATAGTTACCCTCTCAACAGGGGCCTCAAGTGTTTCTTCAATGCTGTGGTCAGCTTCAAAAGGATCCTAAAAGAAACAAAAACACAAATAATATTAAGTACAAATACACAAAGGGCTCTCTCATTTTCTGGTTTAATACATCAAATACAAGGAATTCTAACTGATCATTATGAAGAAAGCAATTGGTATGCCCTTCTTTCGCTATCATCAGTGCTTAAGCACATGAGTCATAATATATAAGCGGTAGCCTTCCGAGAATGTTTGTTTCTGGAAATAATTTCTCATGAATCTACATCCAATTCAATCTACTGCTCCGATCAAGATGTTCGTGTGACACATCAACATCAAAAAAGATCAGATTTTAAAGTGTAAAAAAAGTAATGGTAATATAGAGGGAAGGGAAATAGGACTACACTTAGTTCTCCAGAAAAATATTTTGACAGTCTACTCAATAGGTTTAAGATGCTCAAAACCATGAAAGAATTAGATAAGAAAAACAAATAAGATAGAAAAAATGGTGAGCTAAAAATGCAAACCAAAAGGGGTAGATGAATGTACACGCTCCCAAAAATCGATACCCTTATTTGAACGAGGTTTGGTAGAATGATCCCAAAAAGGTTCTTGGAAAAGCGTAACTATACTTTTCACACAGGTAGATTTAAATGATGGAAAACAACATCAACTGATGTAGAATCCTTTATGTGTGAACCTTATAGTCAAAGATTTCCTTAACTCTACCAGAAAGCATGTTGAATATGAATAGGGGATTTATGAGGAAAGGAAATGTTTAGTAAAACTATTCTGCTGTTTACAACTACTTACTGGTCCCAGAAGGACTTTGTCAATTTTCTGTGGGTTGGCAGGTGAGCTCTAAGATACAAGAGAATGTCAGGAATTATAGTTTGAAATGTAAAACAATACATATCATGGAATGTATCTTCCTTCCTTGTACAGATGTATCTTCTGGTACCTACAGAGTTTAGCAGGATAGGCGTTAATGAGTACACCAACAAAACTGAACTTCGACAGCATTTTCACAATATGACCCGAGAAGAGGGGGCATTACTGGTTGGATAATGCCCCGGGGCTATAAGCCAGAGCAATGCATAGTCCCGTCTTCCTTTCCATGGCGGCCATTAAAACCGATGGGAAAAAAAAGTTTTAAAAAGTAAATGAAAAAATGACCGCCATGGAAGTGGCGAAGGGACTACTCGTAGTCTCTTCTCCCTTTCCACGGCAGCCACTCTGTGTTTCCGCAGCAGAGAAGCAGAGGATTCAGAGCCTTCTCCGTGAGGTAAGGCCAGACGAGGGCCAATGAGCTTGCTTGTAACAAGCTCATTGACCCTCGACTGGTACTAATAAATATTACGGACCTGGTAGCCTCTGATATCAGGTTGAAAAATAACCTGATATTAACTTCATGACTAGTGATGTGGGAGCGCTAACACGTTTTTGCCCTTTACATGCTTGTTTTTGCCATAAAAATCATTTCACATATCCAGCACAGACAGTGATTATTGAAATCAGTAAATGGAAAATGATGCATGTTAAAAAAACAGCATGAAATTTGATAAATCATGCAAGATCTTGCAGTGGAATACTCAGTGAAAATATCATGTAATACACTTTAATTTCTCTTCCAGCCCAAAGGTAGATGTAATTAATGCTCAAAAGAAAATATTTCCTAGACAGATGCCAAGAAATAATTTAATTTAAATAAACCTTACCCATCTCTTACTAATCACAATGCAAGGGTATCCTAAGTGCAATCTACTCTTATCCTGCTCCAAAGCAACATACCCCAAAATCACAGCAGCTGTGCAAATGTAACATGGTGGACACTGCTGAATGTTCTATGGTGGACCAGAGTGGAGCCTGCATTACTGGAGGGACTACCAGTCTCAGTGGTCTCTAGTCAAACGAAGCCCGCATAGTGGTTACTCCATAAATCTATTAACAACATCACTTCTCAGTGATTAATGCACTTCAATTCCTTCTTGCTATACACAGTTTGGCTCTGTCTCTGGCTCTTGGATTTCCTGTTATCTGACCTTTTCTTACTTCTGGATCATTCTTCATTTCCTCCCCTGTATTGTGCTCAAATTTGCTTTTGACCTCGAACCATGCAACAGATTGCATGTTTTGCCCATTGAATTATGCAATTCAGTAGGCTCTCAAAACTATTCCGCTCATGCTGCCCATATCTCATACTCCATGGGTCCCTTCTATCTTAACTGGGGTTGTGTCTATGCTTTGACTTACCTATTACTATCCCCAACTGTAAAAATGAATTCTGGAACTTGGGTGGTTTGCTATGAATTATTGGACCTTGGCATTCTTGGCTGCATTCGTCCCTCACTGGTATAGTTTCATCACTTGGGCCCTTGTGTACAGTTGGAATCCTGTGAATACTTGGATATTTGCAGATGCTTGAACTCTTGTGGAAACTGCATGTTCTCCTTAGGATTACTGTCTGTATTCCATTGGGTGCACTGTTGTGACCTCCAGATCTATTACCTTTTCATCTACAAACCCTATTTGTCTATATGTCTCTGTATTCTAAAGTCTTACTTAGGTTTCTATAGGTTACACTGTGTTGGCTTCTCTGGCTTCCCTCTCTAACAGGATCATATCCAACATTGCATGTATGATCTACAAAGGAGCCTTGAACCGAATACCAAAACAATTGTCGGCTAAACTACACACATCTGGAGGCTGTTGCATATCATGACAAACAACTATAAAATGGTTGAAGTCTAAGCTAACGCGTGAAGAGGAGATTGGTAAGAAGTTGATCTAATACCACCATGAAGTGTCTGGAACTCAATCCTTTGGGTTAAGAGGCTGTGCATTACAAAAGCCAGGGCATTCCGAAAATGCCCTCAATAAGATACATGCTGTCCCTGAGTTTCAAATGTTCAGGAAGTAGTGAGGTATTGATGGGTTGGGAGGGTGGGATAAACAACAAAATAGAGAACACCAAAAATCTAGGCACAGAAATGAGAGACAGGAGTAAGAGGAGCAGATGTTGTGGCATGCCAGTTGCAGAGGAAGAAGAAGGAGCCAAGTTTGCCAGCTCAGTTCAAGTCCAGTACTGAGAGCAAGGTAGAGACATGCAGAAAAAGGGAGGGCAAGCAGACACAGTGGACGTTTGATGCAGCTGAATTTAGGAAGGCACATTTTGTGGCTACTAATTAGTAACAGTACAGAGAAGTTCTGTTTTCTGATTAATTGTGTGCGTCCAATGATCCAGGAAGGATGCTAAGAATCCATATTGAATAAAAGTGTGAATCTCTTTTGGAATGAGAACAATTGGAACTTCATTACAGGAATAACTAACATTAAATATAGTTACCCTCTCAACAGGGGCCTCAAGTGTTTCTTCAATGCTGTGGTCAGCTTCAAAAGGATCCTGAAAGAAACAAAAACACAAATAATGTTAAGTACAAATACACAAAGGGCTCTCTCATTTTCTGGTTTAATACATCAAATACAAGGAATTCTAACTGATCATTATGAAGAAAGCAATTGGTATGCCCTTCTTTCCCTATCATCAGTGCTTAAGCGCATGAGTCATAATATATAAGCGGTAGCCTTCCGAGAATGTTTGTTTCTGGAAATTATTTCTCATGAATCTACATCCAATTCAATCTACTGCTCCGATCAAGATGTTCGTGTGACACATCGACATCAAAAAAGAGCAGATTTTAAGGTGTAAAAAAAGTAATGGTAATATAGAGGGAAGGTAAATAGGACGTGAAAGCAACCGAAGGAGTGTTTTGTGTCGGAAGCGGCCTCTAGCAGTACGGTCCTGTGTACGCTTGTGTTTCTTCTGAGGTGCGGCTTGATACTTCTTGGCTTGCGCGTATACGCGTATACGCGTTCGTACTACGCCGCAGGGTCCTTTCCTCTCACGAAGCGTGGCGCTGCGCTGAGCGACAGAGGAGAGGCCGAGCGGCAGAGGAGAGACCGGCCCTATACGGGCCCTCGGTCCCCCGGTCCCCCGACGCCCACGGGAGCTGCTGCACGGAAGGAGTACCGGAGCAGTGAAAGGACGGGGAGATACGTGTCCTGTTGGGGAGCCGCAGAGCGGATGAAGGAGGACTCCGTGCTTCCTCCCGCGGCTCCTACACAAAACGAGAGGTTCTTGCAACATCAGAGGTGAGTGGGGATTTATGTAGAGTATCCCTGGGGCCTCACCTTACGTTCTCCATATTGGAGACTGGATCAGTGGATCATTGTATAGATCCAGTATTGAGGCCCATCGGTTGATATATGTGAACTGGATGCTGACAGTATAATAAAACCAGAGGGCCAGCCGGGACAAGAATACTACCAGGGGAGAGCTCCTGTGCCAGAATAACCTCCAGTGGAGCGCATACCCTCCACCCACCCTGATTAGAGGGGCCTTTTACAGGAGACTTTTGGATCCAGCACTTCTACTTTGTGCCCAACTTCTCTTAGAAGGGAGCACTGGGGCCAGTACTACCCAATTTACGAAAGCAGGCCTTAAGGTCATACGCACAGGAGACTGCAGGCTTAGGCCTTTGATCCTGGACGTTACAAAGCCCGGAGGGCGCTAAATTGTGAAAACCCGTATGCCTCCAAAGAAGAGATCCACACAGTCAAAGTACAACCTTAGAGGAACCAAGGGAATGGAGACAACTAAGAATCCCTCAAACAACCCTACTGGGCGGGCGAAATCCAATAAGAAAGTTAAGAACGACATACCTGCGGATCAGGGAATGATCACCGAGTTTTTCCCGCAAAACCCACTTCCTGAAACTAATTCAACTACAATTGAGGAAGAACTGGTTCTTGTGCCGTCCAATGTAGGATCTATATGTGCCTCTACTTACGACGACATTGACAATAATTCACTATTGGAATTATGTCTTAATATTCAGAGGAAAATGACTCCTGCCCCATGCTCGCTACCTATCAGCGTGGACTGTGCTAATTCAAACAAGCAGAGAAATACTCCATTTGTATCCCCGACTTCAGCTGAAGCCATGGGCAGACTATCAGCATCACCAAATTTGGCGATGGCCTCTATGGAAGACAGTCTCCCAGCTGAAAGTGTATGCTTGGCTGATACTTATCCAGGAGCTACAGAGATCGCGGAGATCCAGTCCTCAGTTGCTCGTTGCAATTTGCCCTTAAGGTCCTACCGAAAATGACGGGGAAAATCTTGGACAACTCAAACGCCCTAATATTAGAGAGGGCAGAGAGGGAGAAAGAAGAGAATAATGCTGAAGTTGATCAATCAGCAGAGTCCAATCTCTCGGAAGCCATAAAATTGGCGGACGCAAGTGAAGAACACCATTCTGACGAGCCTCACAGCTCGGGGTGGGCGACAGATATAGAAAATGAAGAACCATTCTTCTCGCGCAAGCAACGCAGATTGGCCAGGAGGGCAGCAAGGATCAAAAGAGCTAAAGAAATGGCCATCCTCAAGTCGGTTAATGAATCCGCAGGGCACCCCTCAAAGAAAGCCAAAAAACGGGCAGCTAGAGCAAAGAAAAGGAAGAACAGTGGTGAGGGATGCCTGACGAGCTGGCTAGTAGCCGACAGAGAAAAAATGATTGAGCATGAGGAAGTGGAGGATTTTTGTGAGGAGGAAAACCCGCATGAAGTTCCAGAGACTGTGGACAAAGACAAATCCGGGAGTCCATTAGAGTTATCAGCAACATCTAATATAACTCGGCCCACTGAATCTACATCTACCATGGAAGGAAATCGTATATGTTATATAAAGAATTTGTATTTAAGTGAAAACACGAAATGGCTCTCTCGCTCAGAATTACTACTTAGATTGAGCTATGTACCACAACTGAGGGTCCTCAAGTCAGACGATTTCCAATTCGTGGAACCACTAAAAGGCCCTAATCCCCAGGTTTCAGCACTGCATTGTAAGTTTTTATCCACAGCGACATTGCTAAGGAATTATAAAACCGAACTGAAAGCAGTTGATGTGGAGGTTGATGCCGATCTCAATGAACCAGACTTACGCCAACCGCCTATTAAGGTAGACATGATAGCTGAAACTAACCTCCGCCCCTACTTCCCGGAAGGCAAAAAGGTGGGCATATCAGACATACAACAAGCATTAAAATGGCTTGCGGACTCACTACCTGAAGTACTATTAAAGCAATGAGATATGTCTATTCTCTCCTGGAACTGCAGGGGTTTTGCTCATTTGCTGTCAACCGAGGGCTCCATCAAGATCCTAGATAAACACAGTTGTTTTTGCCTGCAAGAAACCTGGGCAATGGAGCCATTGATCCTGGATGGTTTTGTTATTTATCAAATGTTAGCTAATAAAGGTACAAAGGGAAGACCCTATGGGGGATTTATTATAGGGGTGGCTAACATGTTTGGCTCTAAGTTAGTGAAAACTGATTGTTCCAGCAACTTGATGGCAGTTGAGATTGACTATAACAACCAGTCAGGAATGGAGCACCTACTATTAGTTAGCCTTTACAACCCCTCGGGTGCACCAATAAGAGAACAACTCCAGGAGGCCTTACATAATCTATTGGCTACATGGCTACTAAAATCTGGGAATACTGGTATAATAGTGGCGGGAGACTTCAACTGCCACATGAGCGGTAACACAGAGAAGTCTTATAACCCTAATTTAAAAACTAAAAATTACATGCTACACTCCAAAAAAAATGATCCTGAGGGCCAAGGATGGAAACATTTGTTTGATCTATGGGACATCGAAATGCTTAATGGTAAGACAGTGAGCGATTCGCCAGGCAATTATACCTGGTCCAATGGCATTTCGAGAAGTACCATAGACTACATGTTTGTCTCACCTAGCCTCTACAAGATAGTGGAGGACATGCAAATAACCCCTAATGAGTGGAGTGATCATGCCACACTCATCTGTAAACTGAATATCGGGACAAAAGCCCCTATTAGTATCAACATGGGTAATATTGTGCCAAATAAAACCGGCACTAGGATCAGCTGGTGAGACAAAAATGTCTCTCTTGCCGTGGCAGCCTTGGCTAACATTGATCCAAATTCACTACCGGACTTTCAGGAGATGTCGAGTGACGCCATTGAATATTGGATCTGCAACTTTGCTAAGAAACATGCAGTCTGTCGAATGGGGTCCATGATTAGCTGCGGCAGGGAAATGCCACCCTTTGACATAACTATGAGAAATTTGAAAAGAGAGCGTAGAGCGGAACTCCGGCTGGCCAAGAGACAAGCTCACCCTCCAGACCAGGGACGTCATTTGGGGGTCGCCAGAGGTCGGAACTGCGACCTCTGAGGTCTCCCTTGCGACCTCTGTGGTCACCCTTGCGACCTCTGGTTAAAAAATGTTTTTTTTTTTTTGTAATGCAGACTACTGGGCTATGGCCAGCACCATGTAACTCTTTACTTCTGGAGTGGCTGGCTTTTTCAGGCCCCTTAAAAAGGTCTAACACTTTCAGCACTGGCCCTAAATAATAAATAAGAAAGAAAAGGAATACAAAATAATGTGTTTTTCTGGAATTCTATACAATAATTGCTAGACTCATTAAAAATCACTGATTTAGTCTGTTCTTAAACGCCTCAACTCAGCCTTTCAGCCTTCTGAGGTTGATAAATGAGTACAAACACAGGTTGGGTGAAATTGGGTGCATATTTTTTCTATAAAAAGCGCTTAACCGTAAGTGCTATATGATAACACATCATTGGGCCTCATTCCGAGTCCGGCGCTAACCAATGGCGGTAGTAGCGCCTTGGTCGGCACCGGACCCGTACCGGCACCGCCCTGGTGGAATGGGAAATTACCGCCCTATTCCGAGTTGACCGGGGCGGTAATTTCCCATTCCCCAGGGCTCTTCCCCATTCCCAAATGAGCCCCCATAGGACTCAATGGGAATGGGGAAATTGCAAATAATGGTGACCTTACTTTACGGTCACCGTTATTGGCTAAAAAGCCCCTTTGCGCCCTCGTCCCAAGGACGAGGGAGCAAAGGGAACTCGGAATGTGGCGGTAAGGGATTATCGGCACCGGTCTCGTTAACGGTGACCGGTATCCCTTACCGCCATACTCGGAATGAGGCCCATTATCATTTGTTCACGGACGTCGGCTTACATTCACAGTAATTTGGTAATATTGGCCTATCTATACACACTGATCTTAACAATACATATGGCGATCCATTCTTGTATGAAATGTACATCACATTATAGTGATATCGTAACCATATTTTTCGTAGTGTACAATGTTATGTGATGCCACTCCCTGTTTTGTCAATGGGTGAAAGGTTGCGTTCCATAGCTTCCCGCGATATCACTTCGGGGTGGGTCAAATGACATCACTTCCTGTGATGTCATCAGGGAGTCAAGGGTCGTGTGATGTCACTTCCGCTACCCCTGGCATTTTGGTGAAATGACGTCCCTGCTCCAGACGTCTATTTTCTGATGGTTAGGAGCATTAAAAACAAATACAGAGCCATGTTCAAGACCAAACGGAAACTAGATAAAATTAAGACCTGGCAAAGACTAGTTAACACGATTTGCACAGGCAAAACACGGAACATCTGGGCTCTGCTGGGTGAGGCACGAGGCACTACACAAGGTACAATAGTTAACCCTATTAATGCGGAAACATGGATAGCCTTCCTCGCAAATAGGAATTCTAAAGCAGACTCAGAGGAACCTCAAACATTGATTCATAAGCCATCTATCCCCCCATTCAATGTGACATATCAAATGGTGCTGAATACAATCTCTGAACTAAAATCTTCGCGTGCCCCGGGCCCGAACGGTCTAGCTAACATTGTGATGAAGGCATATCCTGAATTCTGGGCATCCCTGTTAGCTATAATGTTTAAAAAGATCTTAAAAGTGGGGAGAATTCCCCGATCCTGGTAAACAGCGGTGCTCATACCAGTCTTTAAGAAGGGGAATCGAGCTGATCCTAGCAATTATAGATTACTCTCAATGCTGGATGTCACGGGCAAAATATTTGCCTCTCTCCTTCTAAAGGAGCTGCAGCTCTGGGTAGAGCAATCAGACATACTCTGCAAATTTTAGAGTGGCTTTAGGCAAGGATATTCGACAGCACACAACATCATGGTGCTGGATCTTTTGAGAACACGAGCTAGATCAAAAGGGCAGCCACCATTATATGCCCTATATATAGACTTCTCAGCGGCATTTGACTCTATCCCAAGAGAGGCCCTTTGGAGGAAGTTAAAAGCAATGGGTTGCCCGGATGGCCTGACCTATTATCTTAGATTACTTCATCAGAATACATCTGCTAAAGTAAAGTTAGATCAGGAAGGACACACCACTAGAAGTGTGCTCCAAAATAGGGGGGTTAAACAAGGATGTGTCACGGCCCCGCTGATCTATAATATGTATGTATATGACATCCCGGAGGCCATTAGGGGAGCTACAAATTGCCCTCCGAAAATAGGAGATTCCGTCTGTCCTGTCCTGGCCTATGCGGATGACCTGGTTATTCTAGACCACACAATTGGGGGGCTCCGAAGGTCAGCCATTGCCTTATGGGAATACGCCGAGACAAACGGCCTCAAAATTAATTTAGATAAAACTAAGGCAATGAGATTTACCATCAGGAACACCACTCGCGTACAGCTTAGGGTTGGTACATATACCATTGCCTATTCTCCTTATTATCGCTATCTGGGGATAGAATTTGAGAGTATCGGCGACTATGGACTCTGCAAGCAGTCACGTAATGTAAAGGCAACACAACTGACTGCACTGTTCCATAGATTCACAGTGAAGCAGGGGGGATTTACTATCTGGGGAACGAGACAACTGTACGTGCAGGTATTATCACCTATGATCACCTACGGCCTAGAAGCCCTCCTCAATTCTGACCTGAAATGGTTGCAGGTGATTGAGGGGAAGTTTTGGCGCTCTATCCTGGGCCTCCCACCGGGAATCCCCATGGCAATACTAAGACTAGAATTGGGGCTGACTTCACTGAAAGCGATCGTATTGAAAAAGCGTGCCCTACTATATCTGAGAATGAGGGAGGAGACTAAGAATGGGCTACTTAAGGCGGTCTACTTAGAGATCTCGAAAGACAAACCAGTGTGCCCCTTGAAGGAGCAAATGTCTAAATTCCTGAAGATCATTGGGTGGCAAATTAAGGAAGGCAGTGTTACTACAGAAACGCAAAGGGCCCTGGTTAAACGCATAGAACTATGGGATTGGCTGGAGAACTACCCCCATCTACAGAAGCTTAAAAGCTATCAGTTTGTCCAGTATAGACTATATAACTACAAAAATCCGCAGAGATATCTCAATTTATGCCCAGATAGGAGACTTAGACGTTTTATATTACTCCTAAGGCTAGAACAACTGCCTACCTTAATGATAACAGGTAGAAGAGATATGATCCCCCTAGAATTACGGCTCTGCCGGTTATGTAAAGGAGTGAATCGCCTAGAAACGGCCAGACATGTACTGACCGAGTGTTGCAAAATGTCACATACCATAAACCTTGGTCTGGGGCCGTTTGTGCATAATCAAGGTTATATCTATGAGGAACTATTCTGGCACCACTGCATTAACTCAAACAGTATGAGGCTCTTGATGGCATTGTACAGTATTTGGCTGATTGTGGAAATAAGACTTAGGATAACCATATAGACGGATATAAGGAAGAGCCGATGTATAGCTAAAGAGGAAAATCACGAAGGACCGCCGGCCAATATTGACATTTATTTGTATAGGATCCGTAATATTGCGGTATTTAGACTGATACTCCATTAGAAAACTCTCAGTGGAGATTATAGGGCAGTATGTGGCAAACCAGGATTCCAGAATTATTGTAAATATAAACGCGAACTTAAAATTGAAGTTGTTTTATATGGTTTTAGGAAATGTAAATTTAGAGAATATAATGTATTGCTTTTCTTGGCATCTTTTATGCAATGTGTTGTTAATTATTGATAATCTTTTTACTACAATTTTGTTCTTACTTAAGATATATTCTATGTGTAAAGTTTCGTTGTAAACTAAGTCACAATAAATTATTATTATTATTAAATAGGACTACATTTAGTTCTCCAGAAAAATATTTTGACAGTCTACTCAATAGGTTTAAGATGCTCAAAACCATGAAATAATTAGATAAGAAAAACAAATAAGATAGAAAAAATGGTGAGCTGAAAATGCAAACCAAAAGGGGTAGATGAATGTATTCGCTCCCAAAAATCGATACCCTTATTTGAACGAGGTTTGGTAGAATGATCCCAAAAAGGTTCTTGGAAAAGCGTAACTAAACTTTTCATACAGGTAGATTTAAATGATGGAAAACAACATCAATTGAAGTAGAATCCTTTATGTGTGAACCGTATAGTCAAAGATCTCCTTAACTCTAGCAGAAAGCATGTTGAATATGAATAGGGGATTTATGAAGAAAGGAAATGTTTAGTAAAACTATTCTGCTGTTTACAACTACTTACTGGTACCAGGAGGACTTTGTCAATTTTCTGTGGGCTGGCAGGTGAGCTCTAAGATACAAGAGAATGTCAGGAATTATAGCTTGAAATGTAAAACAATACATATCATGGAATGTATCATCCTTCCTTGTACAAATGTATCTTCTGATACCTATAGAGTTTAGCAGGATAGGCGTTAATGAGTACACCAACAAAACCGAACTTCGCCAGCATTTTCACAATATGACCCGAGAAGAGGGGGCATTACTGGTTGGGTAATGCCCTGGGGCTATAAGAAAGAGCAATGCATAGTCCCTTCTTCCTTTCCATGGCGGCCATTAAAACCGATGGGAAAAAAAAGTTTAAAAAAGTAAATGAAAAAATGAACGCCATGGAAGTGGCGAAGGGACTACTCGCAGTCTCTTCTCCCTTTCCACGGCAGCCACTCTGTGTTTCCGCAGCAGAGAAGCAGAGGATTCAGAGCCTTCTCGGTACGGTAAGGCCAAACGAGGGCCAATGAGCTTGCTTGTAACAAGCTCAATGACCCTCGACTGGTACTAATAAATATTACGGACCTGGTAGCCTCTGATATCAGGTTGAAAAATAACCTGATATTAACTTCATGATTAGTGTTGTGGGAGTGCTAACACATGTTTTTGCCCTTTACATGCTTGCTTTTGCCATAAAAATCATTTCACATATCCAGCATATGCAGTGATTATTGAAATCAGTAAATGGAAAATGATGCATGTTAAAAAAACAGCATGAAATTTGATAAATCATGCAAGATCTCGCAGTGGAATACTCAGTGAAAATATCAAGTAATACACTTTAATTTCTCTTCCAGCCCAAAGGTTGATGTAATTAATGCTCAAAAGAAAATATTTCCTGGACAGATGCCAAGAAATAATTTTATTTAAATAAACCTTACCCTTCTCTTACTAATCACAATGCAAGGGTATCCTAAGTGCAATCTACTCTTATCCTGCTCCAAAGCAACATACCCCAAAATCACAGCAGCTGCGCAAATGTAACATGGTGGACACTGCTGAATGTTCTATGGTGGACCAGAGTGGAGCCTGCATTAATGGAGGAACTACCAGTCTCAGTGGTCTCTAGTCAAACGACTCCCGCGTAGTGGGAACTCCATAAATCTATTAACAACATCACTTCTCAGTGATGGATGCACTTCAATTCCTTCTTGCTATACACAGTTTGGCTCTGTCTCTGGCTCTTGGATTTCCTGTTATCTGACCTCTTCTTACTGCTGGACCATTCTTCATTTCCTCCCCTGTATTGTGCTCAAATTTGCTTTTGACCTCGAACCATGCAACAGATTGCATGTTTTGCCCATTGAATTCTGCAATTCAGTAGGCTCTTAAAACTATTCCGCTCATGCTGCCCATATCTCATACTCCATGGGTCCCCTCTCTCTTAACTGGGGTTGTGTCTATGCTTTGACTTACCTATTACTATCCCCAACTGTAAAAATGAATTCTGGAACTTGGGTGTTTTGCTATGAATTATTGGACCTTGGCAATCTTGGTTGCATTCGTCCTTCACTGGTATAGTTTCATCACTTGGGCCCTTGTGTACAGTTGGAATCCTGTGAATACTTGGATATTTGCAGACGCTTGAACTCTTGTGGAAACTGCATGTTCTCCTTAGGATTACTGTCTGTATTCCATTGGGTGCACTGTTGTGACCTCCAGATCTATTACTTTTTCATCTACAAACCCTATTTGTCTATTTGTCTCTGTATTCTAAAGTCTTACTCAGGTTTCTATAGGTTACACTGTGTTGGCTTCTCTGGCTTCCCTCTCTAACAGGATCATATTCAACATTGCATGTATGATCTACAAAGGAGCCTTGAACCGAATACCAAAGCAATTGTCGGCTAAACTACACACATCTGGAGGCTGTTGCATATCATGACAAACAACTATAAAATGGTTGAAGTCTAAGCTAACGCATGAAGAGGAGATTGGCAAGAAGTTAATCTAATACCACCATGAAGTGTCTGGAACTCAATCCTTTGGGTTAAGAGGCTGTGCATTACAAAAGCCAGGGAATTCCGAAAATAGCCTCAATAAGCTGACATGCTGTCCCTGAGTTTCAAATGTTCAGGAAGTAGTGAGGTATTGACAGGGTGGGAGGGTGGGATAAACAACAGCATAGAGAACACTAACAATCTAGGCACAGAAATGATAGACAGGACTAAGAGGAGCAGATGTTGTGTTATGCCAGTTGCAGAGGAAGAAGAAGGAGCCAAGTTTGCCAGCTCAGTTAAAGTCCAGTACTGAGAGCAAGATAGAGACATGCAGAAAAAGGGAGGGCAAGCAGACACAGTGGACGTTTGATGCAGCTGTCATTAGGGAGGCACATTTTGTGGCTACTAATTAGTAACAGTACAGAGAAGTTCTCTTTTCTGATTAATTGATTGCGTCCAATGATCCAGGAAGGATGCTAAGAATCCATATTGAATAAAAGTGTGAATCTCTTTTGGAATGAGAACAATTGGAACTTCATTACAGGAATAACTAACATTAAATATAGTTACCCTCTCAACAGGGGCCTCAAGTGTTTCTTCAATGCTGTGGTCAGCTTCAAAAGGATCCTAAAAGAAACAAAAACACAAATAATGTTAAGTACAAATACACAAAGGGCTCTTTTATTTTCTGGTTTAATACATCAAATACAAGGAATTCTAACTGATCATTATGAAGAAAGCAATTGGTATGCCCTTCTTTCCCTATCATCAGTGCTTAAGCGCATGAGTCATAATATATAAGCGGTAGCCTTCCGAGAATGTTTGTTTCTGGAAATAATTTCTCATGAATCCACATCCAATTCAATCTACTGCTCCGATCAAGATGTTCGTGTGACACATCAACATCAAAAAAGAGCAGATTTTAAGGTGTAAAAAAAGTAATGGTAATATAGAGGGAAGGGAAATAAGACTACATTAAGTTCTCCAGAAAAATATTTTGACAGTCTACTCAATAGGTTTAAGATGCTCAAAACCATGAAAGAATTAGATAAGAAAAACAAATAAGATAGAAAAAATGGTGAGCTGAAAATGCAAACCAAAAGGGGTAGATGAATGTTTTCGCTCCCAAAAATCGATACCCTTATTTGAACGAGGTTTGGTAGAATGATCCCAAAAAGGTTCTTGAAAAAGCATAACTATACTTTTCACACAGGTAGATTTAAATGATGCAAAACAACATCAATTGAAGTAGAATCCTTTATGTGTGAACCGTATAGTCAAAGATTTCCTTAACTCTAGCAGAAAGCATGTTGAATATGAATAGGGGATTTATGAAGAAAGGAAATGTTTAGTAAAACTATTCTGCTGTTTACAACTACTTACTGATCCCAGGAGGACTTTGTCAATTTTCTGTGGGCTGGCAGGTGAGCTCTAAGATACAAGAGAATGTCAGGAATTATAGTTTGAAATGTAAAACAATACATATCATGGAATGTATCATCCTTCCTTGTACAGATGTATCTTCTGATACATACAGAGTTTAGCAGGATAGGCGTTAATGAGTACACCAACAAAACCGTACTTCGCCAGCATTTTCACAATATGACCCGAGAAGAGGGGGCATTAATGGTTGGGTAATGCCCCGGGGCTATAAGCCAGAGCAATGCATAGTCCCTTCTTCCTTTCCATGGCGGCCATTAAAACCGATGGGAAAAAAAAGTTTAAAAAAGTAAATGAAAAAATGACCGCCATGGAAGTGGCGAAGGGACTACTCGTAGTCTCTTCTCCCTTTCCACGGCAGCCACTCTGTGTTTCCGCAGCAGAGAAGCAGAGGATTCAGAGCCTTCTCGGTGAGGTAAGGCCAGACGAGGGCCAATGAGCTTAGTTGTAACAAACACATTGTCCCTCGACTGGTACTAATAAATATTACGGACCTGGTAGCCTCTGATATCAGGTTGAAAAATAACCTGATATTAACTTCATGATTAGTGTTGTGGGAGTGCTAACAGATGTTTATGCCCTTTACATGCTTGTTTTTGCCATAAAAATCATATCACATATTCAGCACAGACAGTGATTATTGAAATCAGTAAATGGAAAATGATGCATGTTAAAAAAACAGCATGAAATTTGATAAATCATGCAAGATCTTGCAGTGGAATACCCAGTGAAAATATCAAGTAATACACTTTAATTTCTCATCCAGCACAAAGGTAGATGTAATTAATGCTCAAAAGAAAATATTTCCTAGACAGATGCCAAAAAATAATTTAATTTAAATAAACCTCACCCATCTCTTACTAATCACAATGCAAGGGTATCGTAAGTGCAATCTACTCTTGTCATGCTCCAAAGCAACATACCCCAAAATCACAGCAGCTGCGCAAATGTAACATGATGGACACTGCTGAGTGTTCTATGGTGGACCAGAGTGAAGCCTGCATTACTGGAGGGACTACCAGTCTCAGTGGTCTCTAGTCAAACGACTCCCGCGTAGTGGGAACTCCATAAATCTATTAACAACATCACTTCTCAGTAATGGATGCACTTCAAATCCTTCTTGCTATACACAGTTTGGCTCTGTCTCTGGCTCTTGGATTTCCTGTTATCTGACCTTTTCTTACTTCTGGACCATTCTTAATTTCCTCCCCTGTATTGTTCTCAAATTTGCTTTTGACCTCGAACCATGCAACAGATTGCATGTTTTGCCCATTGAATTATGCAATTCAGTAGGCTCTTAAAACTATTCCGCTCATGCTGCCCATATCTCATACGCCATGGGTCCCTTCTCTCTTAACTGGGGTTGTGTCTATGCTTTGACTTACCTATTACTATCCCCAACTGTAAAAATGAATTCTGGAACTTGGGTGGTTTGCTATGAATTATTGGACCTTGGCATTCTTGGTTGCATTCGTCCCTCACTGGTATAGTTTCATCACTTGGGCCCTTGTGTACAGCTGGAATCCTGTGAATACTTGGATATTTGCAGACGCTTGAACTCTTGTGGAAACTGCATGTTCTCCTTAGGATTACTGTCTGTATTCCATTGGGTGCACTGTTGTGACCTCCAGATCTATTACTTTTTCATTTACAAACCCTATTTGTCTATGTGTCTCTGTATTCCAAAGTCTTACTTAGGTTTCTATAGGTTACACTGTGTTGGCTTCTCTGGCTTCCCTCTCTAACAGGATCATATTCAACATTGCATGTATGATCTACAAAGGAGCCTTGAACCGAATACCAAAACAATTGTCGGCTAAACTACACACATCTGGAGGCTGTTGCATATCATGACAAACAACTATAAAATGGTTGAAGTCTAAGCTAACGCGTGAAGAGGAGATTGGCAAGAAGTTGATCTAATACCACCATGAAGTGTCTGGAACTTAATCCTTTGGGTTAAAAGGCTGTGCATTACAAAAGCCAGGGCATTCCGAAAATAGCCTCAATAAGCTGACATGCTGTCCCTGAGTTTCAAATGTTCAGGAAGTAGTGAGGTATTGACAGGGTGGGAGGGTGGGATAAACAACAGCATAGAGAACACCAAAAATCTAGGCACAGAAATGAGAGACAGGACTAAGAGGAGCAGATGTTGTGGTATGCCAGTTGCAGAGGAAGAAGAAGGAGCCAAGTTTGCCAGCTCAGTTCAAGTCCAGTACTGAGAGCAAGGTAGAGACATGCAGAAAAAGGGAGGGCAAGCAGACACAGTGGACGTTTGATGCAGCTGTCATTAGGGAGGCACATTTTGTGGCTACTAATTAGTAACAGTACAGAGAAGTTCTGTTTTCTGATTAATTGTGTGCGTCCAATGATCCAGGAAGGATGCTAAGAATCCATATTGAATAAAAGTGTGAATCTCTTTTGGAATGAGAATAATTGGAACTTCATTACAGGAATAACTAACATTAAATATAGTTACCCTCTCAACAGGGGCCTCAAGTGTTTCTTCAATGCTGTGGTCAGCTTCAAAAGGATCCTAAAAGAAACAAACACACAAATAATGTTAAGTACAAATACACAAAGGGCTCTCTCATTTTCTGGTTTAATACATCAAATACAAGGAATTCTAACTGATCATTATGAAGAAAGCAATTGGTATGCCCTTCTTTCCCTATCATCAGTGCTTAAGCGCATGAGTCATAATATATAAGCGGTAGCCTTCCGAGAATGTTTGTTTCTGGAAATAATTTCTCATGAATCTACATCCAATTCAATCTACTGCTCCGATCAAGATGTTCGTGTGACACATCAACATCAAAAAAGAGCAGATTTTAAGGTGTAATAAAAGTAATGGTAATATAGAGGGAAGGGAAATAGGACTACAGTTAGTTCTCCAGAAACCTATTTTGACAGTCTACTCAATAGGTTTAAGATGCTCAAAACCATGAAAGAATTAGATAAGAAAAAGAAATAAGATAGAAAAAATGGTGGGCTGAAAATGCAAACCAAAAGGGGTAGATGAATGTATTCGCTCCCAAAAATCGATACCCTTATTTGAACGAGGTTTGGTAGAATGATCCCAAAAAAGGTTCTTGGAAAAGCGTAACTATACTTTTCACACAGGTAGATTTAAATGATGGAAAACAACATCAATTGAAGTAGACTCCTTTATGTGTGAACCTTATAGTCAAAGATTTCCTTAACTCTAGCAGAAAGCATGTTGAATATGAATAGGGGATTTATGAAGAAAGGAAATGTTTAGTAAAACTATTCTGCTCTTTACAACTACTTACTGGTCCCAGGAGGACTTTGTCAATTTTCTGTGGGCTGGCAGGTGAGCTCTAAGATACAAGAGAATGTCAGGAATTATAGTTTGAAATGTAAAAACAATACATATCATGGAATGTATCATCCTTCCTTGTACAAATGTATCTTCTGATACCTATAGAGTTTAGCAGGATAGGCGTTAATGAGTACACCAACAAAACCGAACTTCGCCAGCATTTTCACAATATGACCCGAGAAGAGGGGGCATTACTGGTTGGGTAATGCCCTGGGGCTATAAGAAAGAGCAATGCATAGTCCCTTCTTCCTTTCCATGGCGGCCATTAAAACCGATGGGAAAAAAAAGTTTAAAAAAGTAAATGAAAAAATGACCGCCATGGAAGTGGCGAAGGGACTACTCGTAGTCTCTTCTCCCTTTAAACGGCAGCCACTATGTGTTTCCGCAGCAGAGAAGCAGAAGATTCAGAGCCTTCTCGGTACGGTAAGGCCAGACGAGGGCCAATGAGCTTGCTTGTAACAAACTCATTGACCCTCGACTGGTACTAATAAATATTACGGACCTGGTAGCCTCTGATATAAGGTTGAAAAATAACCTGATATTAACTTCATGATTAGTGTTGTGGGAGTGCTAACACATGTTTTTGCCCTTTACATGCTTTTTTTTGCCATAAAAATCATTTCACATATCCAGCACAGACAGTGATTATTGAAATCAGTAAATGGAAAATGATGCATGTTAAAAAAACAGCATGAAATTTGATAAATCATGCAAGATCTTGCAGTGGAATACCCAGTCAAAATATCAAGTAATAGACTTTAATTTCTCATTCAGCCCAAAGGTAGATGTAATTAATGCTCAAAAGAAAATATTTCCTAGACAGATGCCAAGAAATAATTTAATTTAAATAAACCTTACCCATCTCTTACTAATCACAATGCAAGGGTTTCGTAACTGCAATCTACTCTTATCCTGCTCCAAAGCAACATACCCCAAAATCACAGCAGCTGTGCAAATGTAACATGGTGGACACTGCTGAGTGTTCTATGGTGGACCAGAGTGGAGCCTGCATTACTGGAGGGACTACCAGTCTCAGTGGTCTCTAGTCAAACGACTCCCGCGTAGTGGGAACTCCATAAATCTATTAACAACATCACTTCTCAGTGATGGATGCACTTCAATTCCTTCTTGCTATACACAGTTTGGCTCTGTCGCTGGCTCTTGGATTTCCTGTTATCTGACCTTTTCTTACTTCTGGACCATTCTTCATTTCCTCCCCTGTATTGTGCTCAAATTTGCTTTTGACCTCGAACCATGCAACAGATTGCATGTTTTGCCCATTGAATTATGCAATTCAGTAGGCTCTTAAAACTATTCCGCTCATGCTGCCCATATCTCATACTCCATGGGTCCCTTCTCTCTTAACTGGGGTTGTGTCTATGCTTTGACTTACCTATTACTATCCCCAACTGTAAAAATGAATTCTGGAACTTGGGCGGTTTGCTATGAATTATTGGACCTTGGCATTCTTGGTTGCATTCGTCCCTCACTGGTATAGTTTCATCACTTGGGCCCTTGTGTACAATTGGAATCCTGTGAATACTTGGATATTTGCAGACGCTTGAACTCTTGTGGAAACTGCATGTTCTCCTTAGGATTCCTGTCTGTATTCCATTGGGTGCACTACTGTGACCTCCAGATCTATTACTTTTTCATCTACAAACCCTATTTGTCTATGTGTCTCTGTATTCTAAAGTATTACTTAGGGTTCTATAGGTTACACTGTGTTGGCTTCTCTGGCTTCCCTCTCTAACAGGATCATATTCAACATTGCATGTATGATCTACAAAGGAGCCTTGAACCGAATACCAAAACAATTGTCGGCTAAACTACACACATTTGGAGGCTGTTGCATATCATGACAAACAACTATAAAATGGTTGAAGTCTAAGCTAACGCGTGAAGAGGAGATTGGCAAGAAGTTGATCTAATACCACCATGAAGTGTCTGGAACTCAATCCTTTGGGTTAAGAGGCTGTGCATTACAAAAACCAGGGCATTCCGAAAATAGCCTCAATAAGCTGACATGCTGTCCCTGAGTTTCAAATGTTCAGGAAGTAGTGAGGTATTGACAGGGTGGGAGGGTGGGATAAACAACAGCATAAAGAACACCAAAATCTAGGCACAGAAATGAGAGACAGGACTAAGAGGAGCAGATGTTGTGGTATGCCAGTTGCAGAGGAAGAAGAAGGAGCCAAGTTTTCCAGCTTAGTTCAAGTGTAGTACTGAGAGCAAGGTAGAGACATGCAGAAAAAGGGAGGGCAAGCAGACACAGTGGACGTTTGATGCAGCTGTCATTAGGGAGGCACATTTTGTGGCTACTAATTAGTAAAAGTACAGAAAAGTTCTGTTTTCTGATTAATTGTGTGCGTCCAATGATCCAGGAAGGATGCTAAGAATCCATATTGAATAAAAGTGTGAAACTCTTTTGGAATGAGAACAATTGGAACTTCATTACAGGAATAACTAACATTAAATATAGTTACCCTCTCAACAGGGGCCTCAAGTGTTTCTTCAATGCTGTGGTCAGCTTCAAAAGGATCCTAAAAGAAACAAAAACACAAATAATGTTAAGTACAAATACACAAAGGGCTCTCTCATTTTCTGGTTTAATACATCAAATACAAGGAATTCTAACTGATCATTATGAAGAAAGCAATTGGTATGCCCTTCTTTCCCTATCATCAGTGCTTAAGCGCATGAGTCATAATATATAAGCGGTAGCCTTCCGAGAATGTTTGTTTCTGGAAATAATTTCTCATGAATCTACATCCAATTCAATCTACTGCTCCGATTAAGATATTCGTGTGACACATCAACATCAAAAAAGAGCAGATTTTAAGGTGTAAAAAAAGTAATGGTTATATAGAGGGAATGGAAATAGGACTACATTTAGTTCTCCAGAAAAATATTTTGACAGTCTACTCAATAGGTTTAAGATGCTCAAAACCATGAAAGAATTAGATAAGAAAAACAAATAAGATAGAAAAAATTTTGAGCTGAAAATGCAAACCAAAAGGGGTAGATGAATGTATTCGCTCCCAAAAATCGATACCCTTATTTGAACGAGGTTTGGTAGAATGATCCCAAAAAGGTTCTTGGAAAAGCGTAACTATAGTTTTCACACAGGTAGATTTAAATGATGGAAAACAACATCAATTGAAGTAGAATCCTTTATGTGTGACCCTTATAGTCAAAGATTTCCTTAACTCTAGCAGAAAGCATGCTGAATATGAATAGGGGATTTATGAAGAAAGGAAATGTTTAGTAAAACTATTCTGCTGTTTACAACTACTTACTGGTCCCAGGAGGACTTTGTCAATTTTCTGTGGGCTGGCAGGTGAGCTCTAAGAAACAAGAGAATGTCAGGAATTATAGTTTGAAATGTAAAACAATACATATCATGGAATGTATCATCCTTCCTTGTACAGATGTATCTTCTGATACCTACAGAGTTTAGCAGGATAGGCGTTAATGAGTACACCAACAAAACCGAACTTCGCCAGCATTTTCACAATATGACCGAGAAGAGGGGGCATTAATGGTTGGGTAATGCCCCGGGGCTATAAGCCAGAGCAATGCATAGTCCCTTCTTCCTTTCCATGACGGCCTTTAAAACCGATGGGAAAAAAAAGTTTTAAAAAGTAAATGAAAAAATTACCGCCATGGAAGTGGCGAAGGGACTACTCGTAGTCTCTTCTCCCTTTCCACGGCAGCCACTCTGTGTTTCCGCAGCAGAGAAGCAGAGGATTCAGAGCCTTCTCGGTGAGGTAAGGCCAGACGAGGGCCAATGAGCTTGCTTGTAACAAGCTCATTGACCCTCGACTGGTACTAATAAATATTACGGACCTGGTAGCCTCTGATAGCAGGTTGAAAAATAACCTGATATTAACTTCATGATTAGTGTTGTGGGAGTGCTAACACATGTTTTTGCCCTTTACATGCTTGTTTTTGCCATAAAAATCATTTCACATATCCAGCACAGACAGTGATTATTGAAATCAGTAAATGGAAAATGATGCATGTTAAAAAAACAGCATGAAATTTGATAAATCATGGAAGATCTTGCAGTGGAATACTCAGTGAAAATATCAAGTAATACACTTTAATATCTCTTCCAGCCCAAAGGTAGATGTAATTAATGCTCAAAAGAAAATATTTCCTAGACAGATGCCAAGAAATAATTTAATTTAAATAAACCTTACCCATCTCTTACTAATCACAATGCAAGGGTATCCTAAGTCCAATCTACTCTTATCCTGCTCCAAAGCAACATACCCCAAAATCACAGCAGCTGCGCAAATGTAACATGGTGGACACTGCTGAATGTTCTATGGCGGACCAGAGTGGAGCCTGCATTACAGGAGGGACTACCAGTCTCAGTGGTCTCTAGTCAAACGACTCCCACGTAGTGGGAACTCCATAAATCTATTAACAACATCACTTCTCAGTGATGGATGCACTTCAATTCCTTCTTGCTATACAAAGTTTGGCTCTGTCTCTGGCTCTTGGATTTCCTGTTATCTGACCTTTTCTTACTTCTGGACCATTCTTCATTTCCTCCCCTGTATTATGCTCAAATTTGCTTTTGACCTCGAACCATGCAACAGATTGCATGTTTTGCCCATTGAATTATGCAATTCAGTAGGCTCTTAAAACTATTCGGCTCATGCTGCCCAAATCTCATACTCCATGGGTCCCTTCTCTCTTAACTGGGGTTGTGTCTATGCTTTGACTTACCTATTACTATCCCCAACTGTAAAAATGAATTCTGGAACTTGGGTGGTTTGCTATGAATTATTGGACCTTGGCATTCTTGGTTGCATTCGTCCCTCACTGGTACAGTTTCATCACTTGGGCCCTTGTGTACAGTTGGAGTCCTGTGAATACTTGGATATTTGCAGACGCTTGAACTCTTGTGGAAACTGCATGTTCTCCTTAGGATTACTGTCTGTATTCCATTGGGTGCACTGTTGTGACCTCCAGATCTATTACTTTTTCATCTACAAACCCTATTTGTCTATGTGTCTCTGTATTCTAAAGTCTTACTCAGGTTTCTATAGGTTACACTGTGTTGGCTTCTCTGGCTTCCCTCTCTAACAGGATCATATTCAACATTGCATGTATGATCTACAAAGGAGCCTTGAACCGAATACCAAAGCAATTGTCGGCTAAACTACACACATCTGGAGGCTGTTGCATATCATGACAAACAACTATAAAATGGTTGAAGTCTAAGCTAACGCGTGAAGAGGAGATTGGCAAGAAGTTAATCTAATACCACCATGAAGTGTCTGGAACTCAATCCTTTGGGTTAAGAGGCTGTGCATTACAAAAGCCAGGGCATTCCGAAAATAGCCTCAATAAGCTGACATGCTGTCCCTGAGTTTCAAATGTTCAGGAAGTAGTGAGGTATTGACAGGGTGGAAGGGTGGGATAAACAACAGCATAGAGAACACTAACAATCTAGGCACAGAAATGAGAGACAGGACTAAGAGGAGCAGATGTTGTGGTATGCCAGTTGCAGAGGAAGAAGAAGGAGCCAGGTTTGCCAGCTCAGTTAAAGTCCAGTACTGAGAGCAAGATAGAGACATGCAGAAAAAGGGAGGGCAAGCAGACACAGTGGACGTTTGATGCAGCTGTGATTAGGGAGGCACATTTTGTGGCTACTAATTAGTAACAGTACAGAGAAGTTCTCTTTTCTGATTAATTGATTGCGTCCAATGATCCAGGAAGGATGCTAAGAATCCATATTGAATAAAAGTGTGAATCTCTTTTGGAATGAGAACAATTGGAACTTCATTACAGGAATAACTAATATTAAATATAGTTACCCTCTCAACAGGGGCCTCAAGTGTTTCTTCAATGCTGTGGTCAGCTTCAAAAGGATCCTAAAAGAAACAAAAACACAAATAATGTTAAGTACAAATACACAAAGGGCTCTTTCATTTTCTGGTTTAATACATCAAATACAAGGAATTCTAACTGATCTTTATGAAGAAAGCAATTGGTATGCCCTTCTTTCCCTATCATCAGTGCTTAAGCGCATGAGTCATAATATATAAGCGGTAGCCTTCCGAGAATGTTTGTTTCTGGAAATAATTTCTCATGAATCTACATCCAATTCAATCTACTGCTCCGATCAAGATGTTCGTGTGACACATCAACATCAAAAAAGAGCAGATTTTAAGGTGTAAAAAAAGTAATGGTAATATAGAGGGAAGGGAAATAAGACTACATTAAGTTCTCCAGAAAAATATTTTGACAGTCTACTCAATAGGTTTAAGATGCTCAAAACCATGAAAGAATTAGATAAGAAAAACAAATAAGATAGAAAAAATGGTGAGCTGAAAATGCAAACCAAAAGGGGTAGATGAATGTTTTCGCTCCCCAAAATCGATACCCTTATTTGAACGAGATTTGTTAGAATGATCCCAAAAAGGTTCTTGAAAAAGCATAACTATACTTTTCACACAGGTAGATTTAAATGATGCAAAACAACATCAATTGAAGAAGAATCCTTTATGTGTGAACCGTATAGTCAAAGATTTCCTTAACTCTAGCAGAAAGCATGTTGAATATGAATAGGGGATTTATGAAGAAAGGAAATGTTTAGTAAAACTATTCTGCTGTTTACAACTACTTACTGATCCCAGGAGGACTTTGTCAATTTTCTGTGGGCTGGCAGGTGAGCTCTAAGATACAAGAGAATGTCAGGAATTATAGTTTGAAATGTAAAACAATACATATCATGGAATGTATCATCCTTCCTTGTACAGATGTATCTTCTGATACCTACAGAGTTTAGCAGGATAGGCGTTAATGAGTACACCAACAAAACCGAACTTCGCCAGCATTTTCACAATATGACCCGAGAAGAGGGGGCATTACTGGTTGGGTAATGCCCCTGGGCTATAAGCCAGAGCAATGCATAGTCCCTTCTTCCTTTCCATGGCGGCCATTAAAACCGATGGGAAAAAAAAATTTAAAAAAGTAAATGAAAAAATGACCGCCATGGAAGTGGCGAAGGGACTACTCGTAGTCTCTTCTCCCTTTCCACGGCAGCCACTCTGTGTTTCCGCAGCAGAGAAGCAGAGGATTCAGAGCCTTCTCGGTGAGGTAAGGCCAGACGAGGGCCAATGAGCTTGGTTGTAACAAGCTCATTGACCCTCGACTGGTACTAATAAATATTACGGACCTGGTAGCCTCTGATATCAGGTTGAAAAATAACCTGATATTAACTTCATGATTAGTGTTGTGGGAGTGCTAATACATGTTTTTGCCCTTTAAATGCTTGTTTTTGCCATAAAAATCATTTCACATATTCAGCACAGACAGTGATTATTGAAATCAGTAAATGGAAAATGATGCATGTTAAAAAAACAGCATGAAATTTGATAAATCATGCAAGATCTTGCAGTGAAATACCCAGTGAAAATATCAAGTAATACACTTTAATTTCTCATCCAGCCCAAAGGTAGATGTAATTAATGCTCAAAAGAAAATATTTCCTAGACAGATGCCAAAAAATAATTTAATTTAAATAAACCGCACCCATCTCTTACTAATCACAATGCAAGGGTATCGTAAGTGCAATCTACTCTTATCATGCTCCAAAGCAACATACCCCAAAATCACAGCAGCTGCGCAAATGTAACATGATGGACACTGCTGAGTGTTCTATGGTGGACCAGAGTGAAGCCTGCATTACTGGAGGGACTACCAGTCTCAGTGGTCTCTAGTCAAACGACTCCCGCGTAGTGGGAACTCCATAAATCTATTAACAACATCACTTCTCAGTGATGGATGCACTTCAATTCCTTCTTGCTATACACAGTTTGGCTCTGTCTCTGGCTCTTGGATTTCCTGTTATCTGACCTCTTCTTACTGCTGGACCATTCTTCATTTCCTCCCCTGTATTGTGCTCAAATTTGCTTTTGACCTCGAACCATGCAACAGATTGCATGTTTTGCCCATTGAATTATGCAATTCAGTAGGCTCTTAAAACTATTCCGCTCATGCTGCCCATATCTCATACTCCATGGGTCCCCTCTCTCTTAACTGGGGTTGTGTCTATGCTTTGACTTACCTATTACTATCCCCAACTGTAAAAATGAATTCTGGAACTTGGGTGTTTTGCTATGAATTATTGGACCTTGGCAATCTTGGTTGCATTCGTCCTTCACTGGTATAGTTTCATCACTTGGGCCCTTGTGTACAGTTGGAATCCTGTGAATACTTGGATATTTGCAGACGCTTGAACTCTTGTGGAAACTGCATGTTCTCCTTAGGATTACTGTCTGTATTCCATTGGGTGCACTGTTGTGACCTCCAGATCTATTACTTTTTCATCTACAAACCCTATTTGTCTATGTGTCTCTGTATTCTAAAGTCTTACTTAGGTTTCTATAGGTTACACTGTGTTGGCTTCTCTGGCTTCTCTGGCTTCCCTCTCTAAAAGGATCATATTCAACATTGCATGTATGATCTACAAAGGAGCCTTGAACCGAATACCAAAGCAATTGTCGGCTAAACTACACACATCCGGAGGCTGTTGCATATCATGACAAACAACTATAAAATGGTTGAAGTCTAAGCTAACGCGTGAAGAGGAGATTGGCAAGAAGTTGATCTAATACCACCATGAAGTGTCTGGAACTCAATCCTTTGGGTTAAGAGGCTGTGCATTACAAAAGCCAGGGCATTCCGAAAATAGCCTCAATAAGCTGACATGCTGTCCCTGAGTTTCAAATGTTCAGGAAGTAGTGAGGTATTGACAGGGTGGGAGGGTGGGATAAACAACAGCATAGAGAACACCAAAAATCTAGGCACAGAAATGAGAGACAGGACTAAGAGGAGCAGATGTTGTGGTATGCCAGTTGCAGAGGAAGAAGAAGGAGTCAAGTTTGCCAGCTCAGTTCAGGTCCAGTACTGAGAGCAAGGTAGAGACATGCAGAAAAAGGGAGGGCAAGCAGACACAGTGGACGTTTGATGCAGCTGTCATTAGGGAGGCACATTTAGTGGCTACTAATTAGTAACAGTACAGAGAAGTTCTGTTTTCTCATTAATTGTGTGCGTCCAATGATCCAGGAAGGATGCTAAGAATCCATATTGAATAAAAGTGTGAATCTCTTTTGGAATGAGAACAATTGGAACTTCATTACAGGAATAACTAACATTAAATATAGTTACCCTCTCAACAGGGGCCTCAAGTGTTTCTTCAATGCTGTGGTCAGCTTCAAAATGATCCTAAAAGAAACACAAACACAAATAATGTTAAGTACAAATACACAAAGGGCTCTCTCATTTTCTGGTTTAATACATCAAATACAAGGAATTCGAACTGATCATTATGAAGAAAGCAATTGGTATGCCCTTCTTTCCCTATCATCAGTGCTTAAGAGCATGAGTCATAATATATAAGCAGCAGCCTTCCGAGAATGTTTGTTTCTGGAAATAATTTCTCATGAATCTACATCCAATTCAATCTACTGCTCCGATCAAGATGTTCGTGTGACACATCAACATCAAAAAAAGCATATTTTAAGGTGTAAAAAAAGTAATGGTAATATAGAGGGAAGGGAAATAGGACTACATTTAGTTCTCCAGAAAAATATTTTGACAGTCTACTCAATAGGTTTAAGATGCTCAAAACCATGAAAGAATTAGATAAGAAAAACAAATAAGATAGTAAAAATGGTGAGCTGAAAATGCAAACCAAAAGGGGTAGATGAGTGTATTCGCTCCCAAAAATCAATACCCTTATTTGAACGAGGTTTGGTAGAATGATCCCAAAAAGGTTCTTGGAAAAGCGTAACTATACTTTTCACACAGGTAGATTTAAATGATGGAAAACAACATCAATTGAAGTAGAATCCTTTATGTGTGAACCGTATAGTCAAAGATTTCCTTAACTCTAGCAGAAAGCATGTTGAATATAAATAGGGGATTTATGAAGAAAGGAAATGTTTAGTAAAACTATTCTGCTGTTTACAACTACTTACTGGTCCCAGGAGGACTTTGTCAATTTTCTGTGGGCTGGCAGGTGAGCTCTAAGATACAAGAGAATGTCAGGAATTATAGTTTGAAATGTAAAACAATACATATCATGGAATGTATCATCCTTCCTTGTACAGTTGTATCTTCTGATACCTACAGAGTTTATCAGGATAGGCGTTAATGAGTACACCAACAAAACCGAACTTCGCCAGCATTTTCACAATATGACCCGAGAAGAGGGGGCATTAATGGTTGGGTAATGCCCCGGGGCTATACGCCAGAGCAATGCATAGTCCCTTCTTCCTTTCCATGGCGGCCTTTAAAACCGATGGGAAAAAAAGTTTTAAAAAGTAAATGAAAAAATTACCGCCATGGAAGTGGCGAAGGGACTACTCCTAGTCTCTTCTCCCTTTCCACGGCAGCCACTCTGTGTTTCCGCAGCAGAGAAGCAGAGGATTCAGAGCCTTCTCGGTGAGGTAAGGCGAGACGAGGGCCAATGAGCTTGCTTGTAACAAGCTCATTGACCCTCGACTGGTACTAATAAATATTACGGACCTGGTAGCCTCTGATATCAGGTTGAAAAATAACCTGATATTAACTTCATGATTAGTGTTGTGGGAGTGCTAACACATGTTTTTGCCCTTTACATGCTTGTTTTTGCCATAAAAATCATTTCACATATCCAGCACAGACAGTGATTATTGAAATCAGTAAATGGAAAATGATGCATGTTAAAAAAACAGCATGAAATTTGATAAATCATGCAAGATCATGCAGTGGAATACTCAGTGAAAATATCAAGTAATACACTTTAATTTCTCTTCCAGCCCAAAGGTAGATGTAATTAATGCTCAAAAGAAAATATTTCCTAGACAGATGCCAAGAAATAATTTAATTTAAATAAACCTTACCCATCTCTTACTAATCACAATGCAAGGGTATCCTAAGTCCAATCTACTCTTATCCTGCTCCAAAGCAACATACCCCAAAATCACAGCAGCTGCGCAAATGTAACATGGTGGACACTGCTGAATGTTCTATGGCGGACCAGAGTGGAGCCTGCATTACAGGAGGGACTACCAGTCTCAGTGGTCGTAGTCAAACGACTCCCACATAGTGGGAACTCCATAAATCTATTAACAACATCACTTCTCAGTGATGGATGCACTTCAATTCCTTCTTGCTATACAAAGTTTGGCTCTGTCTCTGGCTCTTGGATTTCCTGTTATCTGACCTTTTCTTACTTCTGGACCATTCTTCATTTCCTTCCCTGTATTATGCTCAAATTTGCTTTTGACCTCGAACCATGCAACAGATTGCATGTTTTGCCCATTGAATTATGCAATTCAGTAGGCTCTTAAAACTATTCCGCTCATGCTGCCCATATCTCATACTCCATGGGTCCCTTCTCTCTTAACTGGGGTTGTGTCTATGCTTTGACTTACCTATTACTATCCCCAACTGCAAAAATGAATTCTGGAACTTGGGTGGTTTGCTATGAATTATTGGACCTTGGCATTCTTGGTTGCATTCGTCCCTCACTGGTACAGTTTCATCACTTGGGCCCTTGTGTACAGTTGGAATCCTGTGAATACTTGGATATTTGCAGACGCTTGAACTCTTGTGGAAACTGCATGTTCTCCTTAGGATTACTGTCTGTATTCCATTGGGTGCACTGTTGTGACCTCCAGATCTATTACTTTTTCATCTACAAACCCTATTTGTCGATTTGTCTCTGTATTCCAAAGTCTTACTTAGGTTTCTATAGGTTACACTGTATTGGCTTCTCTGGCTTCCCTCTCTAACAGGATCATATTCAACATTGCATGTATGATCTACAAAGGAGCCTTGAACCGAATACCAAAACAATTGTCGGCTAAACTACACACGTCTGGAGGCTGTTGCATATCATGACAAACAACTATAAAATGGTTGAAGTCTAAGCTAACGCGTGAAGAGGAGATTGGCAAGAAGTTGATCTAATACCACCATGAAGTGTCTGGAACTCAATCCTTTGGGTTAAAAGGCTGTGCATTACAAAAGCCAGGGCATTCCGAAAATAGCCTCAATAAGCTGACATGCTGTCCCTGAGTTTCAAATGTTCAGGAAGTAGTGAGGTATTGACAGGGTGGGAGGGTGGGATAACCAACAGCATAGAGAACACCAAAAATCTAGGCACAGAAATGAGAGACAGGACTAAGAGGAGCAGATGTTGTGGTATGCCAGTTGCAGAGGAAGAAGAAGGAGCCAAGTTTGCCAGCTCAGTTCAAGTCCAGTACTGAGAGCAAGGTAGAGACATGCAGAAAAAGGGAGGGCAAGCAGACACAGTGGACGTTTGATGCAGCTGTCATTAGGGAGGCACATTTTGTGGCTACTAATTAGTAACAGTACAGAGAAGTTCTGTTTTCTGATTAATTGTGTGCGTCCAATGATCCAGGAAGGATGCTAAGAATCCATATTGAATAATAGTGTGAATCTCTTTTGGAATGAGAACAATTGGAACTTCATTACAGGAATAACTAACATTAAATATAGTTACCCTCTCAACAGGGGCCTCAAGTGTTTCTTCAATGCTGTGGTCAGCTTCAAAAGGATCCTAAAAGAAACAAACACACAAATAATGTTAAGTACAAATACACAAAGGGCTCTCTCATTTTCTGGTTTAATACATCAAATACAAGGAATTCTAACTGATCATTATGAAGAAAGCAATTGGTATGCCCTTCTTTCCCTATCATCAGTGCTTAAGCGCATGAGTCATAATATATAAGCGGTAGCCTTCCGAGAATGTTTGTTTCTGGAAATAATTTCTCATGAATCTACATCCAATTCAATCTACTGCTCCGATCAAGATGTTCGTGTGACACATCAACATCAAAATAGAGCAGATTTTAAGGTGTAATAAAAGTAATGGTAATATAGAGGGAAGGGAAATAGGACTACAGTTAGTTCTCCAGAAACCTATTTTGACAGTCTACTCAATAGGTTTAAGATGCTCAAAACCATGAAAGAATTAGATAAGAAAAACAAATAAGATAGAAAAAATGGTGGGCTGAAATGCAAACCAAAAGGGGTAGATGAATGTATTCGCTCCCAAAAATCGATACCCTTATTTGAACGAGGTTTGGTAGAATGATCCCAAAAAAGGTTCTTGGAAAAGCGTAACTATACTTTTCACACAGGTAGATTTAAATGATGGAAAACAACATCAATTGAAGTAGACTCCTTTATGTGTGAACCTTATAGTCAAAGATTTCCTTAACTCTAGCAGAAAGCATGTTGAATATGAATAGGGGATTTATGAAGAAAGGAAATGTTTAGTAAAACTATTCTGCTCTTTACAACTACTTACTGGTCCCAGGAGGACTTTGTCAATTTTCTGTGGGCTGGCAGGTGAGCTCTAAGATACAAGAGAATGTCAGGAATTATAGTTTGAAATGTAAAACAATACATATCATGGAATGTATCATCCTTCCTTGTACAAATGTATCTTCTGATACCTATAGAGTTTAGCAGGATAGGCGTTAATGAGTACACCAACAAAACCGAACTTCGCCAGCATTTTCACAATATGACCCGAGAAGAGGGGGCATTACTGGTTGGGTAATGCCATGGGGCTATAAGAAAGAGCAATGCATAGTCCCTTCTTCCTTTCCATGGCGGCCATTAAAACCGATGGGAAAAAAAAGTTTTAAAAAGTAAATGAAAAAATGACCGCCATGGAAGTGGCGAAGGGACTACTCGTAGTCTCTTCTCCCTTTAAACGGCAGCCACTATGTGTTTCCGCAGCAGAGAAGCAGAGGATTCAGAGCCTTCTCGGTACGGTAAGGCCAGACGAGGGCCAATGAGCTTGCTTGTAACAAGCTCATTGACCCTCGACTGGTACTAATAAATATTACGGACCTGGTAGCCTCTGATATCAGGTTGAAAAATAACCTGATATTAACTTCATGATTAGTGTTGTGGGAGTGCTAACACATGTTTTTGCCCTTTACATGCTTGTTTTTGCCATAAAAATCATTTCACATATCCAGCACAGACAGTGATTATTGAAATCAGTAAATGGAAAATGATGCATGTTAAAAAAACAGCATGAAATTTGATAAATCATGCAAGATCTTGCAGTGGAATACCCAGTCAAAATATCAAGTAATAGACTTTAATTTCTCATTCAGCCCAAAGGTAGATGTAATTAATGCTCAAAAGAAAATATTTCCTAGACAGATGCCAAGAAATAATTTAATTTAAATAAACCTTACCCATCTCTTACTAATCACAATGCAAGGGTATCGTAAGTGCAATCTACTCTTATCCTGCTCCAAAGCAACATACCCCAAAATCACAGCAGCTGTGCAAATGTAACATGGTGGACACTGCTGAGTGTTCTATGGTGGACCAGAGTGGAGCCTGCATTACTGGAGGGACTACCAGTCTCAGTGGTCTCTAGTCAAACGACTCCCGCGTAGTGGGAACTCCATAAATCTATTAACAACATCACTTCTCAGTGATGGATGCACTTCAATTCCTTCTTGCTATACACAGTTTGGCTCTGTCGCTGGCTCTTGGATTTCCTGTTATCTGACCTTTTCTTACTTCTGGACCATTCTTCATTTCCTCCCCTGTATTGTGCTCAAATTTGCTTTTGACCTCGAACCATGCAACAAATTGCATGTTTTGCCCATTGAATTATGCAATTCAGTAGGCTCTTAAAACTATTCCGCTCATGCTGCCCATATCTCATACTCCATGGGTCCCTTCTCTCTTAACTGGGGTTGTGTCTATGCTTTGACTTACCTATTACTATCCCCAACTGTAAAAATGAATTCTGGAACTTGGGTGGTTTGCTATGAATTATTGGACCTTGGCATTCTTGGTTGCATTCGTCCCTCACTGGTATAGTTTCATCACTTGGGCCCTTGTGTACAATTGGAATCCTGTGAATACTTGGATATTTGCAGACGCTTGAACTCTTGTGGAAACTGCATGTTCTCCTTAGGATTCCTGTCTGTATTCCATTGGGTGCACTACTGTGACCTCCAGATCTATTACTTTTTCATCTACAAACCCTATTTGTCTATGTGTCTCTGTATTCTAAAGTATTACTTAGGGTTCTATAGGTTACACCGTGTTGGCTTCTCTGGCTTCCCTCTCTAACAGGATCATATTCAACATTGCATGTATGATCTACAAAGGAGCCTTGAACCGAATACCAAAACAATTGTCGGGTAAACTACACACATTTGGAGGCTGTTGCATATCATGACAAACAACTATAAAATGGTTGAAGTCTAAGCTAACGCGTGAAGAGGAGATTGGCAAGAAGTTGATCTAATACCACCATGAAGTGTCTGGAACTCAATCCTTTGGGTTAAGAGGCTGTGCATTACAAAAGCCAGGGCATTCCGAAAATAGCCTCAATAAGCTGACATGCTGTCCCTGAGTTTCAAATGTTCAGGAAGTAGTGAGGTATTGACAGGGTGGGAGGGTGGGATAAACAACAGCATAAAGAACACCAAAATCTAGGCACAGAAATGAGAGACAGGACTAAGAGCAGCAGATGTTGTGGTATGCCAGTTGCAGAGGAAGAAGAAGGAGCCAAGTTTTCCAGCTTAGTTCAAGTGTAGTACTGAGAGCAAGGTAGAGACATGCAGAAAAAGGGAGGGCAAGCAGACACAGTGGACGTTTGATGCAGCTGTCATTAGGGAGGCACATTTTGTGGCTACTAATTAGTAAAAGTACAGAAAAGTTCTGTTTTCTGATTAATTGTGTGCGTCCAATGATCCAGGAAGGATGCTAAGAATCCATATTGAATAAAAGTGTGAAACTCTTTTGGAATGAGAACAATTGGAACTTCATTACAGGAATAACTAACATTAAATATAGTTACCCTCTCAACAGGGGCCTCAAGTGTTTCTTCAATGCTGTGGTCAGCTTCAAAAGGATCCTAAAAGAAACAAAAACACAAATAATGTTAAGTACAAATACACAAAGGGCTCTCTCATTTTCTGGTTTAATACATCAAATACAAGGAATTCTAACTGATCATTATGAAGAAAGCAATTGGTATGCCCTTCTTTCCCTATCATCAGTGCTTAAGCGCATGAGTCATAATATATAAGCGGTAGCCTTCCGAGAATGTTTGTTTCTGGAAATAATTTCTCATGAATCTACATCCAATTCAATCTACTGCTCCGATTAAGATATTCGTGTGACACATCAACATCAAAAAAGAGCAGATTTTAAGGTGTAAAAAAAGTAATGGTTATATAGAGGGAATGGAAATAGGACTACATTTAGTTCTCCAGAAAAATATTTTGACAGTCTACTCAATAGGTTTAAGATGCTCAAAACCATGAAAGAATTAGATAAGAAAAACAAATAAGATAGAAAAAATGGTGAGCTGAAAATGCAAACCAAAAGGGGTAGATGAATGTATTCGCTCCCAAAAATCGATACCCTTATTTGAACGAGGTTTGGTAGAATGATCCCAAAAAGGTTCTTGGAAAAGCGTAACTATAGTTTTCACACAGGTAGATTTAAATGATGGAAAACAACATCAATTGAAGTAGAATCCTTTATGTGTGACCCTTATAGTCAAAGATTTCCTTAACTCTAGCAGAAAGCATGCTGAATATGAATAGGGGATTTATGAAGAAAGGAAATGTTTAGTAAAACTATTCTGCTGTTTACAACTACTTACTGGTCCCAGGAGGACTTTGTCAATTTTCTGTGGGCTGGCAGGTGATCTCTAAGAAACAAGAGAATGTCAGGAATTATAGTTTGAAATGTAAAACAATACATATCATGGAATGTATCATCCTTCCTTGTACAGATGTATCTTCTGATACCTACAGAGTTTAGCAGGATAGGCGTTAATGAGTACACCAACAAAACCGAACTTCGCCAGCATTTTCACAATATGACCCGAGAAGAGGGGGCATTAATGGTTGGGTAATGCCCCGGGGCTATAAGCCAGAGCAATGCATAGTCCCTTCTTCCTTTCCATGGCGGCCTTTAAAACCGATGGGAAAAAAAAGTTTTAAAAAGTAAATGAAAAAATTACCGCCATGGAAGTGGCGAAGGGACTACTCGTAGTCTCTTCTCCCTTTCCACGGCAGCCACTCTGTGTTTCCGCAGCAGAGAAGCAGAGGATTCAGAGCCTTCTCGGTGAGGTAAGGCCAGACGAGGGCCAATGAGCTTGCTTGTAACAAGCTCATTCACCCTCGACTGGTACTAATAAATATTACGGACCTGGTAGCCTCTGATAGCAGGTTGAAAAATAACCTGATATTAACTTCATGATTAGTGTTGTGGGAGTGCTAACACATGTTTTTGCCCTTTACATGCTTGTTTTTGCCATAAAAATCATTTCACATATCCAGCACAGACAGTGATTATTGAAATCAGTAAATGGAAAATGATGCATGTTAAAAAAACAGCATGAAATTTGATAAATCATGCAAGATCTTGCAGTGGAATACTCAGTGAAAATATCAAGTAATACACTTTAATATCTCTTCCAGCCCAAAGGTAGATGTAATTAATGCTCAAAAGAAAATATTTCCTAGACAGATGCCAAGAAATAATTTAATTTAAATAAACCTCACCCATCTCTTACTAATCACAATGCAAGGGTATCGTAAGTGCAATCTACTCTTATCATGCTCCAAAGCAACATACCCCAAAATCACAGCAGCTGCGCAAATGTAACATGATGGACACTGCTGAGTGTTCTATGGTGGACCAGAGTGAAGCCTGCATTACTGGAGGGACTACCAGTCTCAGTGGTCTCTAGTCAAACGACTCCCGCGTAGTGGGAACTCCATAAATCTATTAACAACATCACTTCTCAGTGATGGATGCACTTCAATTCCTTCTTGCTATACACAGTTTGGCTCTGTCTCTGGCTCTTGGATTTCCTGTTATCTGGCCTTTTCTTACTTCTGGACCATTCTTCATTTCCTCCCCTGTATTGTGCTCAAATTTGCTTTTGACCTTGAACCATGCAACAGATTGCATGTTTTGCCCATTGAATTATGCAATTCAGTAGGCTCTTAAAACTATTCCGCTCATGCTGCCCATATCTCATACTCCATGGGTCCCTTCTCTCTTAACTGGGGTTGTGTCTATGATTTGACTTACCTATTACTATCCCCAACTGTAAAAATGAATTCTGGAACTTGGGTGGTTTGCTATGAATTATTGGACCTTGGCATTCTTGGTTGCATTCGTCCCTCACTGGTATAGTTTCATCATTTGGGCCCTTGTGTACAGTTGGAATCCTGTGAATACTTGGATATTTGCAGACGCTTGAACTCTTGTGGAAACTGCATGTTCTCCTTAGGATTACTGTCTGTATTCCGTTGGGTGCACTGTTGTGACCTCCAGATCTATTACTTTTTCATCTACAAACCCTATTTGTCTATTTGTCTCTGTATTCTAAAGTCTTACTTAGGGTTCTATAGGTTACACTGTGTTGGCTTCTCTGGCTTCTCTCTCTAACAGGATCATATTCAACATTGCATTTATGATCTACAAAGGAGCCTTGAACCGAATACCAAAACAATTGTCGGCTAAACTACACACATCTGGAGGCTGCTGCATATCATGACAAACTATAAAATGGTTGAAGTCTAAGCTAACGCGTGAAGAGGAGATTGGCAAGAAGGTGATCTAATACCACCATGAAGTGTCTGGAACTCAATCCTTTGGGTTAAGAGGCTGTTTATTACAAAAGCCAGGGCATTCCGAAAATAGCTCAATAAGCTGACATGCTGTCCCTGAGTTTCAAATGTTTAGGAAGTAGTGAGGTATTGACAGGGTGGGAGGGTGGGATAAACAACAGCATAGAGAACACCAAAAATCTAGGCACAGAAATGAGAGACAGGACTAAGAGGAGCAGATGTTGTGGTATGCCAGTTGCAGAGGAGGAAGAAGGAGCCAAGTTTGCCAGCTCAGTTCAAGTCTAGTACTGAGAGCAAGGTAGAGACATGCAGAAAAAGGGAGGGCAAGCAGACACAGTGGACGTTTGATGCAGCTGTCATTAGGGAGGCACATTTTGTGGCTACTAATTAGTAACAGTACAGAGAAGTTCTGTTTTCTGATTAATTGTGTGCGTCCAATGATCCAGGAAGGATGCTAAGAATCCATATTGAATAAAAGTGTGAATCTCTTTTGCAATGAGAACAATTGGAACTTCATTACAGGAATAACTAACATTAAATATAGTTACCCTCTCAACAGGGGCCTCACGTGTTTCTTCAATGCTGTGGTCAGCTTCAAAAGGATCCTAAAAGAAACAAACACACAAATAATGTTAAGTACAAATACACAAAGGTCTCTCTCATTTTCTGGTTTAATACATCAAATACAAGGAATTCTAACTGATCATTATGAAGAAAGCAATTGGTATGCCCTTCTTTCCCTATCATCAGTGCTTAAGCGCATGAGTCATAATATATAAGCGGTAGCCTTCCTAGAATGTTTGTTTCTGGAAATAATTTCTCATGAATCTACATCCAATTCAATCTACTGCTCCGATCAAGATGTTCGTGTGACACATCAACATCAAAAAAGAGCAGATTTTAAGGTGTAAAAAAAGTAATGGTAATATAGAGGGAAGGGAAATAGGACTACATTTAGTTCTCCAGAAAAATATTTTGACATTCTACCCAATAGGTTTAAGATGCTCAAAACCATGAAAGAATTAGATAAGAAAAACAAATAAGATAGAAAAAATGGTGAGCTGAAAATGCAAACCAAAAGGGGTAGATGAATGTATTCGCCCCCAAAAATCGATACCCTTATTTGAACGAGGTTTGGTAGAAAGATCCCAAAAAGGTTCTTGGAAAAGCGTAACTATACTTTTCACACAGGTAGATTTAAATGATGGAAAACAACATCAATTGAAGTACAATCCTTTATGTGTGAACCTTATAGTCAAAGATTTCCTTAACTCTAGCAGAAAGCATGTTGAATATGAATAGGGGATTTATGAAGAAAGGAAATGTTTAGTAAAACTATTCTGCTGTTTACAACTACTTACTGGTCCCAGGAGGACTTTGTCAATTTTCTGTGGGCTGGCAGGTGAGCTCTAAGATACAAGAGAATGTCAGGAATTATAGTTTGAAATGTAAAACAATACATATCATGGAATGTATCATCCTTCCTTGTACAGATGTATCTTCTGATACCTAGAGAGTTTAGCAGGATAGGTGTTAATGAGTACACCAACAAAACCGAACTTCGCCAGCATTTTCACAATATGACCCGAGAAGAGGGGGCATTACTGGTTGGGTAATGCCCCGGGGCTATAAGCCAGAGCAATGCATAGTCCCTTCTTCCTTTCCATGGCGGCCATTAAAACCGATGGGAAAAAAAAGTTTTAAAAAGTAAATGAAAAAATGACCGCCATGGAAGTGGCGAAGGGACTACTCGTAGTCTCTTCTCCCTTTCCACGGCAGCCACTATGTGTTTCCGCAGCAGAGAAGCAGAGGATTCAGAGCCTTCTCGGTACGGTAAGGCCAGACGAGGGCCAATGAGCTTGCTTGTAACAAGCTCATTGACCCTCGACTGGTACTAATAAATATTACGGACCTGATAGCCTCTGATATCATGTTGAAAAATAACCTGATATTAACTTCATGATTAGTGTTGTGGGAGTGCTAACACATGTTTTTGCCCTTTACATGCTTGTTTTTGCCATAAAAATCATTTCACATATCCAGCACAGACAGTGATTATTGAAATCAGTAAATGGAAAATGATGCAAGTTAAAAAAACAGCATGAAATTTGATAAATCATGCAAGATCCTGTAGTGGAATACCCAGTGAAAATATCAAGTAATACACTTTAATTTCTCATCCAGCCCAAAGGTAGATGTAATTAATGCTCAAAAGAAAATATTTCCTAGACAGATGCCAAAAAATAATTTAATTTAAATAAACCTTACCCATCTCTTACTAATCACAATGCAAGGGTATCATAGGTGCAATCTACTCTTATCCTGCTCCAAAGCAACATACCCCAAAATCACAGCAGCTGTGCAAATGTAACATGGTGGACACTGCTGAGTGTTCTATGGTGGACCAGAGTGAAGCCTGCATTACTGGAGGGACTACCAGTCTCAGTGGTCTCTAGTCAAACGACTCCCGCGTAGTGGGAACTCCATAAATCTATTAACAACATTACTTCTCAGTGATGGATGCACTTCAAATCCTTCTTGCTATACACAGTTTGGCTCTGTCTCTGGCTCTTGGATTTCCTGTTATCTGACCTTTTCTTACTTCTGGACCATTCTTCATTTCCTCCCCTGTATTATGCTCAAATTTGCTTTTGACCTCGAACCATGCAACAGATTGCATGTTTTGCCCATTGAATTATGCAATTCAGTAGGCTCTTAAAACTATTCCGCTCATGCTGCCCATATGTCATACTCCATGGGTCCCTTCTCTCTTAACTGGGGTTGTGTCTATGATTTGACTTACCTATTACTATCCCCAACTGTAAAAATGAATTCTGGAACTTGGGTGGTTTGCTATGAATTATCGGACCTTGGCATTCTTGGTTGCATTCGTCCCTCACTGGTATAGTTTCATCATTTGGGCCCTTGTGTACAGTTGGAATCCTGTGAATACTTGGATATTTGCAGACGCTTGAACTCTTGTGGAAACTGCATGTTCTCCTTAGGATTACTGTCTGTATTCCGTTGGGTGCACTGTTGTGACCTCCAGATCTATTACTTTTTCATCTACAAACCCTATTTGTCTATGTGTCTCTGTATTCTAAAGTCTTATTTAGGGTTCTATAGGTTACACTGTGTTGGCTTCTCTGGCTTCTCTCTCTAACAGGATCATATTCAACATTGCATTTATGATCTACAAAGGAGCCTTGAACCGAATACCAAAACAATTGTCGGCTAAACTACACACATCTGGAGGCTGCTGCATATCATGACAAACTATAAAATGGTTGAAGTCTAAGCTAACGCGTGAAGAGGAGATTGGCAAGAAGTTGATCTAATACCACCATGAAGTGTCTGGAACTCAATCCTTTGGGTTAAGAGGCTGTGCATTACAAAAGCCAGGGCATTCCGAAAATAGCTCAATAAGCTGACATGCTGTCCCTGAGTTTCAAATGTTTAGGAAGTAGTGAGGTATTGACAGGGGGGAGGGTGGGATAAACAACAGCATAGAGAACACCAAAAATCTAGGCACAGAAATGAGAGACAGGACTAAGAGGAGCAGATGTTGTGGTATGCCAGTTGCAGAGGAAGAAGAAGGAGCCAGGTTTGCCAGCTCAGTTCAAGTCTAGTACTGAGAGCAAGGTAGAGACATGCAGAAAAAGGGAGGGCAAGCAGACACAGTGGACGTTTGATGCAGCTGTCATTAGGGAGGCACATTTTGTGGCTACTAATTAGTAACAGTACAGAGAAGTTCTGTTTTCTGATTAATTGTGTGCGTCCAATGATCCAGGAAGGATGCTAAGAATCCATATTGAATAAAAGTGTGAATCTCTTTTGGAATGAGAACAATTGGAACTTCATTACAGGAATAACTAACATTAAATATAGTTACCCTCTCAACAGGGGCCTCAAGTGTTTCTTCAATGCTTTGGTCAGCTTCAAAAGGATCCTAAAAGAAACAAACACACAAATAATGTTAAGTACAAATACACAAAGGGCTCTCTCATTTTCTGGTTTAATACATCAAATACAAGGAATTCTAACTGATCATTATGAAGAAAGCAATTGGTATGCCCTTCTTTCCCTATCATCAGTGCTTAAGCGCATGAGTCATAATATATAAGCGGTAGCCTTCTGAGAATGTTTGTTTCTGGAAATAATTTCTCATGAATCTACATCCAATTCAATCTACTGCTCCGATCAAGATGTTCGTGTGACACATCAACATCAAAAAAGAGCAGATTTTAAGGTGTAATAAAAGTAATGGTAATATAGAGGGAAGGGAAATAGGACTACATTTAGTTCTCCAGAAACATATTATGACAGTCTACTCAATAGGTTTAAGATGCTCAAAACCATGAAAGAATTAGATAAGAAAAACAAATAAGATAGAAAAAATGGTGAGCTGAAAATGCAAACCAAAAGGGGTAGATGAATGTATTCGCTCCCAAAAATCGATACCCTTATTTGAACGAGGTTTGGTAGAATGATCCCAAAAAGGTTCTTGGAAAAGCGTAACTATACTTTTCACACAGGTAGATTTAAATGATGGAAAACAACATCAATTGAAGTAGAATCCTTTATGTGTGAACCTTATAGTCAAAGATTTCCTTAACTCTAGCAGAAAGCATGTTGAATATGAATATGGGATTTATGAAGAAAGGAAATGTTTAGTAAAACTATTCTGCTCTTTACAACTACTTACTGGTCCCAGGAGGACTTTGTCAATTTTCTGTGGGCTGGCAGGTGAGCTCTAAGATACAAGAGAATGTCAGGAATTATAGTTTGAAATGTAAAACAATACATATCATGGAATGTATCATCCTTCCTTGTACAGATGTATCTTCTGGTACCTACAGAGTTTAGCAGGATAGGCGTTAATGAGTACACCAACAAAACCGAACTTTGCCAGCATTTTCACAATATGACCCGAGAAGAGGGGGCATTACTGGTTGGGTAATGCCCCTGGGCTATAAGCCAGAGCAATGCATAGTCCCTTCTTCCTTTCCATGGCGGCCATTAAAACCGATGGGAAAAAAAAGTTTTAAAAAGTAAATGAAAAAATGACCGCCATGGAAGTGGCGAAGGGACTACTCGTAGTCTCTTCTCCCTTTCCACGGCAGCCACTATGTGTTTCCGCAGCAGAGAAGCAGAGGATTCAGAGCCTTCTCGGTACGGTAAGGCCAGACGAGGGCCAATGAGCTTGCATGTAACAAGCTCATTGACCCTCGACTGGTACTAATAAATATTACGGACCTGGTAGCCTCTGATATCAGGTTGAAAAATAACCTAATATTAACTTCATGATTAGTGTTGTGGGAGTGCTAACACATGTTTTTGCCCTTTACATGCTTGTTTTTGCCATAAAAATCATTTCACATATCCAGCACAGACAGTGATTATTGAAATCAGTAAATGGAAAATGATGCATGTTAAAAAAACAGCATGAAATTTGATAAATCATGCAAGATCTTGCAGTGGAATACCCAGTGAAAATATCAAGTAATACACTTTAATTTCTCATCCAGCCCAAAGGTAGATGTAATTAATGCTCAAAAGAAAATATTTCCTAGACAGATGCCAAGAAATAATTTAATTTAAATAAACCTTACCCATCTCTTACTAATCACAATGCAAGGGTATCGTAAGTGCAATCTACTCTTATCCTGCTCCAAAGCAACATACCCCAAAATCACAGCAGCTGTGCAAATGTAACATGGTGGACACTGCTGAGTGTTCTATGGTGGACCAGAGTGGAGCCTGCATTACTGGAGGGACTACCAGTCTCAGTGGTCTCTAGTCAAATGACTCCCGCGTAGTGGGAACTCCATAAATCTATTAACAACATCACTTCTCAGTGATGGATGCACTTCAATTCCTTCTTGCTATACACAGTTTGGCTCTGTCGCTGGCTCTTGGATTTCCTGTTATCTGACCTTTTCTTACTTCTGGACCATTCTTCATTTCCTCCCCTGTATTGTGCTCAAATTTGCTTTTGACCTCGAACCATGCAACAGATTGCATGTTTTTCCCATTGAATTATGCAATTCAGTAGGCTCTTAAAACTATTCCGCTCATGCTGCCCATATCTCATACTCCATGGGCCCCTTCTCTCTTAACTGGGGTTGTGTCTATGATTTGACTTACCTATTACTATCCCCAACTGTAAAAATGAATTCTGGAACTTGGGTGGTTTGCTATGAATTATTGGACCTTGGCATTCTTGGTTGCATTCGTCCCTCACTGGTATAGTTTCATCACTTGGGCCCTTGTGTACAGCTGGAATCCTGTGAATACTTGGATATTTGCAGACGCTTGAACTCTTGTGGAAACTGCATGTTCTCCTTAGGATTACTGTCTGTATTCCATTGGGTGCACTGTTGTGACCTCCAGATCTATTACTTTTTCATCTACAAACCCTATTTGTCTATGTGTCTCTGTATTCCAAAGTCTTACTTAGGTTTCTATAGGTTACACTGTGTTGGCTTCTCGGGCTTCCCTCTCTAACAGGATCATATTCAACATTGCATGTATGATCTACAAAGGAGCCTTGAACCGAATACCAAAACAATTGTCGGCTAAACTACACACATCTGGAGGCTGTTGCATATCATGACAAACAACTATAAAATGTTTGAAGTCTAAGCTAATGCGTGAAGAGGAGATTGGCAAGAAGTTGATCTAATACCACCATGAAGTGTCTGGAACTCAATCCTTTGGGTTAAGAGGCTGTGCATTACAAAAGCCAGGGCATTCCGAAAATAGCCTCAATAAGCTGACATGCTGTCCCTGAGTTTCAAATGTTCAGGAAGTAGTGAGGTATTGACAGGGTGGGAGGGTGGGATAAACAACAGCATAGAGAACACCAAAAATCTAGGCACAGAAATGAGAGACAGGACTAAGAGGAGCAGATGTTGTGGTATGCGAGTTGCAGAGGAAGAAGAAGGAGCCAAGTTTGCCAGCTCAGTTCAAGTCCAGTACTGAGAGCAAGGTAGAGACATGCAGAAAAAGGGAGGGCAAGCAGACACAATGGACGTTTGATGCAGCTGTCATTAGGGAGGCACATTTTGTGGCTACTAATTAGTAACAGTACAGAGAAGTTCTGTTTTCTGATTAATTGTATGTGTCCAATGATCCAGGAAGGATGCTAAGAATCCATATTGAATAAAAGTGTGAATCTCTTTTGCAATGAGAACAATTGGAACTTCATTACAGGAATAACTAACATTAAATATAGTTACCCTCTCAACAGGGGCCTCACGTGTTTCTTCAATGCTGTGGTCAGCTTCAAAAGGATCCTAAAAGAAACAAACACACAAATAATGTTAAGTACAAATACACAAAGGGCTCTCTCATTTTCTGGTTTAATACATCAAATACAAGGAATTCTAACTGATCATTATGAAGAAAGCAATTGGTATGCCCTTCTTTCCCTATCATCAGTGCTTAAGCGCATGAGTCATAATATATAAGCGGTAGCCTTCCTAGAATGTTTGTTTCTGGAAATAATTTCTCATGAATCTACATCCAATTCAATCTACTGCTCCGATCAAGATGTTCGTGTGACACATCAACATCAAAAAAGAGCAGATTTTAAGGTGTAAAAAAAGTAATGGTAATATAGAGGGAAGGGAAATAGGACTACATTTAGTTCTCCAGAAAAATATTTTGACATTCTACCCAATAGGTTTAAGATGCTCAAAACCATGAAAGAATTAGATAAGAAAAACAAATAAGATAGAAAAAATGGTGGGCTGAAAATGCAAACCAAAAGGGGTAGATGAATGTATTCGCTCCCAAAAATCGATACCCTTATTTGAACGAGGTTTGGTAGAATGATCCCAAAAAGGTTCTTGGAAAAGCATAACTATACTTTTCACACAGGTAGATTTAAATGATGGAAAACAACATCAATTGAAGTAGAATCCTTTATGTGTGAACCTTATAGTCAAAGATTTCCTTAACTCTAGCAGAAAGCATGTTGAATATGAATAGGGGATTTATGAAGAAAGGAAATGTTTAGTAAAACTATTCTGCTCTTTACAACTACTTACGGGTCCCAGGAGGACTTTGTCAATTTTCTGTGGGCTGGCAGGTGAGCTCTAAGATACAAGAGAATGTCAGGAATTATAGTTTGAAATGTAAAACAATACATATCATGGAATGTATCATCCTTCCTTGTACAGATGTATCTTCTGATACCTACAGAGTTTAGCAGGATAGGCGTTAATGAGTACACCAACAAAACCGAACTTCGCCAGCATTTTCACAATATGACCCGAGAAGAGGGGGCATTACTGGTTGGGTAATGCCCCTGGGCTATAAGCCAGAGCAATGCATAGTCCCTTCTTCCTTTCCATGGCGGCCATTAAAACCGATGGGAAAAAAAAGTTTTAAAAAGTAAATGAAAAAATGACCGCCATGGAAGTGGCGAAGGGACTACTCGTAGTCTCTTCTCCCTTTCCACGGCAGCCACTATGTGTTTCCGCAGCAGAGAATCAGAGGAGTCAGAGCCTTCTCGGTACGGTAAGGACAGATGAGGGCCAATGAGCTTGCATGTAACAAGCTCATTGACCCTCGACTGGTACTAATAAATATTATGGACCTGGTAGCCTCTGATATCAGGTTGAAAAATAACCTGATATTAACTTCATGATTAGTGTTGTGGGAGTGCTAACACATGTTTTTGCCCTTTACATGCTTGTTTTTGCCATAAAAATCATTTCACATATCCAGCACAGACAGTGATTATTGAAATCAGTAAATGGAAAATGATGCATGTTAAAAAAACAGCATGAAATTTGATAAATCATGCAAGATCTTGCAGTGGAATACCCAGTGAAAATATCAAGTAATACACTTTAATTTCTCATCCAGCCCAAAGGTAGATGTAATTAATGCTCAAAAGAAAATATTTCCTAGACAGATGCCAAGAAATAATTTAATTTAAATAAACCTTACCCATCTCTTACTAATCACAATGCAAGGGTATGGTAAGTGCAATCTACTCTTATCCTGCTCCAAAGCAACATACCCCAAAATCACAGCAGCTGTGCAAATGTAACATGGTGGACACTGCTGAGTGTTCTATGGTGGACCAGAGTGGAGCCTGCATTACTGGAGGGACTACCAGTCTCAGTGGTCTCTAGTCAAACGACTCCCGCGTAGTGGGAACTCCATAAATCTATTAACAACATCACTTCTCAGTGATGGATGCACTTCAATTCCTTCTTGCTATACACAGTTTGGCTCTGTCTCTGGCTCTTGGATTTCCTGTTATCTGACCTTTTCTTACTTCTGGACCATTCTTCATTTCCTCCCCTGTATTATGCTCAAATTTGCTTTTGACCTTGAACCATGCAACAGATTGCATGTTTTGCCCATTGAATTATGCAATTCAGTAGGCTCTTAAAACTATTCCGCTCATGCTGCCCATATCTCATACTCCATGGGCCCCTTCTCTCTTAACTGGGGTTGTGTCTATGATTTGACTTACCTATTACTATCCCCAACTGTAAAAATGAATTCTGGAACTTGGGTGGTTTGCTATGAATTATTGGACCTTGGCATTCTTGGTTGCATTCGTCCCTCACTGGTATAGTTTCATCACTTGGGCCCTTGTGTACAGCTGGAATCCTGTGAATACTTGGATATTTGCAGACGCTTGAACTCTTGTGGAAACTGCATGTTCTCCTTAGGATTACTGTCTGTATTCCATTGGGTGCACTGTTGTGACCTCCAGATCTATTACTTTTTCATCTACAAACCCTATTTGTCTATGTGTCTCTGTATTCCAAAGTCTTACTTAGGTTTCTATAGGTTACACTGTGTTGGCTTCTCGGGCTTCCCTCTCTAACAGGATCATATTCAACATTGCATGTATGATCTACAAAGGAGCCTTGAACCGAATACCAAAACAATTGTCGGCTAAACTACACACATCTGGAGGCTGTTGCATATCATGACAAACAACTATAAAATGTTTGAAGTCTAAGCTAATGCGTGAAGAGGAGATTGGCAAGAAGTTGATCTAATACCACCATGAAGTGTCTGGAACTCAATCCTTTGGGTTAAGAGGCTGTGCATTACAAAAGCCAGGGCATTCCGAAAATAGCCTCAATAAGCTGACATGCTGTCCCTGAGTTTCAAATGTTCAGGAAGTAGTGAGGTATTGACAGGGTGGGAGGGTGGGATAAACAACAGCATAGAGAACACCAAAAATCTAGGCACAGAAATGAGAGACAGGACTAAGAGGAGCAGATGTTGTGGTATGCGAGTTGCAGAGGAAGAAGAAGGAGCCAAGTTTGCCAGCTCAGTTCAAGTCCAGTACTGAGAGCAAGGTAGAGACATGCAGAAAAAGGGAGGGCAAGCAGACACAATGGACGTTTGATGCAGCTGTCATTAGGGAGGCACATTTTGTGGCTACTAATTAGTAACAGTACAGAGAAGTTCTGTTTTCTGATTAATTGTATGTGTCCAATGATCCAGGAAGGATGCTAAGAATCCATATTGAATAAAAGTGTGAATCTCTTTTGCAATGAGAACAATTGGAACTTCATTACAGGAATAACTAACATTAAATATAGTTACCCTCTCAACAGGGGCCTCACGTGTTTCTTCAATGCTGTGGTCAGCTTCAAAAGGATCCTAAAAGAAACAAACACACAAATAATGTTAAGTACAAATACACAAAGGGCTCTCTCATTTTCTGGTTTAATACATCAAATACAAGGAATTCTAACTGATCATTATGAAGAAAGCAATTGGTATGCCCTTCTTTCCCTATCATCAGTGCTTAAGCGCATGAGTCATAATATATAAGCGGTAGCCTTCCTAGAATGTTTGTTTCTGGAAATAATTTCTCATGAATCTACATCCAATTCAATCTACTGCTCCGATCAAGATGTTCGTGTGACACATCAACATCAAAAAAGAGCAGATTTTAAGGTGTAAAAAAAGTAATGGTAATATAGAGGGAAGGGAAATAGGACTACATTTAGTTCTCCAGAAAAATATTTTGACATTCTACCCAATAGGTTTAAGATGCTCAAAACCATGAAAGAATTAGATAAGAAAAACAAATAAGATAGAAAAAATGGTGGGCTGAAAATGCAAACCAAAAGGGGTAGATGAATGTATTCGCTCCCAAAAATCGATACCCTTATTTGAACGAGGTTTGGTAGAATGATCCCAAAAAGGTTCTTGGAAAAGCATAACTATACTTTTCACACAGGTAGATTTAAATGATGGAAAACAACATCAATTGAAGTAGAATCCTTTATGTGTGAACCTTATAGTCAAAGATTTCCTTAACTCTAGCAGAAAGCATGTTGAATATGAATAGGGGATTTATGAAGAAAGGAAATGTTTAGTAAAACTATTCTGCTCTTTACAACTACTTACTGGTCCCAGGAGGACTTTGTCAATTTTCTGTGGGCTGGCAGGTGAGCTCTAAGATACAAGAGAATGTCAGGAATTATAGTTTGAAATGTAAAACAATACATATCATGGAATGTATCATCCTTCCTTGTACAGATGTATCTTCTGATACCTACAGAGTTTAGCAGGATAGGCGTTAATGAGTACACCAACAAAACCGAACTTCGCCAGCATTTTCACAATATGACCCGAGAAGAGGGGGCATTACTGGTTGGGTAATGCCCCGGGGCTATAAGCCAGAGCAATGCATAGTCCCTTCTTCCTTTCCATGGCGGCCATTAAAACCGATGGGAAAAAAAAGTTTTAAAAAGTAAATGAAAAAATGACCGCCATGGAAGTGGCGAAGGGACTACTCGTAGTCTCTTCTCCCTTTCCACGGCAGCCACTATGTGTTTCCGCAGCAGAGAATCAGAGGAGTCAGAGCCTTCTCGGTACGGTAAGGCCAGATGAGGGCCAATGAGCTTGCATGTAACAAGCTCATTGACCCTCGACTGGTACTAATAAATATTATGGACCTGGTAGCCTCTGATATCAGGTTGAAAAATAACCTGATATTAACTTCATGATTAGTGTTGTGGGAGTGCTAACACATGTTTTTGCCCTTTACATGCTTGTTTTTGCCATAAAAATCATTTCACATATCCAGCACAGACAGTGATTATTGAAATCAGTAAATGGAAAATGATGCATGTTAAAAAACAGCATGAAATTTGATAAATCATGCAAGATCTTGCAGTGGAATACCCAGTGAAAATATCAAGTAATACACTTTAATTTCTCATCCAGCCCAAAGGTAGATGTAATTAATGCTCAAAAGAAAATATTTCCTAGACAGATGCCAAGAAATAATTTAATTTAAATAAACCTTACCCATCTCTTACTAATCACAATGCAAGGGTATGGTAAGTGCAATCTACTCTTATCCTGCTCCAAAGCAACATACCCCAAAATCACAGCAGCTGTGCAAATGTAACATGGTGGACACTGCTGAGTGTTCTATGGTGGACCAGAGTGGAGCCTGCATTACTGGAGGGACTACCAGTCTCAGTGGTCTCTAGTCAAACGACTCCCGCGTAGTGGGAACTCCATAAATCTATTAACAACATCACTTCTCAGTGATGGATGCACTTCAATTCCTTCTTGCTATACACAGTTTGGCTCTGTCTCTGGCTCTTGGATTTCTTGTTATCTGACCTTTTCTTACTTCTGGACCATTCTTCATTTCCTCCCCTGTATTATGCTCAAATTTGCTTTTGACCTTGAACCATGCAACAGATTGCATGTTTTGCCCATTGAATTATGCAATTCAGTAGGCTCTTAAAACTATTCCGCTCATGCTGCCCATATCTCATACTCCATGGGTCCCTTCTCTCTTAACTGGGGTTGTGTCTATGATTTGACTTACCTATTACTATCCCCAACTGTAAAAATGAATTCTGGAACTTGGGTGGTTTGCTATGAATTATTGGACCTTGGCATTCTTGGTTGCATTCGTCCCTCACTGGTATAGTTTCATCATTTGGGCCCTTGTGTACAGTTGGAATCCTGTGAATACTTGGATATTTGCAGACGCTTGAACTCTTGTGGAAACTGCATGTTCTCCTTAGGATTACTGTCTGTATTCCGTTGGGTGCACTGTTGTGACCTCCAGATCTATTACTTTTTCATCTACAAACCCTATTTGTCTATTTGTCTCTGTATTCTAAAGTCTTACTTAGGGTTCTATAGGTTACACTGTGTTGGCTTCTCTGGCTTCTCTCTCTAACAGGATCATATTCAACATTGCATTTATGATCTACAAAGGAGCCTTGAACCGAATACCAAAACAATTGTCGGCTAAACTACACACATCTGGAGGCTGCTGCATATCATGACAAACTATAAAATGGTTGAAGTCTAAGCTAACGCGTGAAGAGGAGATTGGCAAGAAGGTGATCTAATACCACCATGAAGTGTCTGGAACTCAATCCTTTGGGTTAAGAGGCTGTTTATTACAAAAGCCAGGGCATTCCGAAAATAGCTCAATAAGCTGACATGCTGTCCCTGAGTTTCAAATGTTTAGGAAGTAGTGAGGTATTGACAGGGTGGGAGGGTGGGATAAACAACAGCATAGAGAACACCAAAAATCTAGGCACAGAAATGAGAGACAGGACTAAGAGGAGCAGATGTTGTGGTATGCCAGTTGCAGAGGAGGAAGAAGGAGCCAAGTTTGCCAGCTCAGTTCAAGTCTAGTACTGAGAGCAAGGTAGAGACATGCAGAAAAAGGGAGGGCAAGCAGACACAGTGGACGTTTGATGCAGCTGTCATTAGGAAGGCACATTTTGTGGCTACTAATTAGTAACAGTACAGAGAAGTTCTGTTTTCTGATTAATTGTGTGCGTCCAATGATCCAGGAAGGATGCTAAGAATCCATATTGAATAAAAGTGTGAATCTCTTTTGGAATGAGAACAATTGGAACTTCATTACAGGAATAACTAACATTAAATATAGTTACCCTCTCAACAGGGGCCTCAAGTGTTTCTTCAATGCTGTGGTCAGCTTCAAAAGGATCCTAAAAGAAACAAACACACAAATAATGTTAAGTACAAATACACAAAGGGCTCTCTCATTTTCTGGTTTAATACATCAAATACAAGGAATTCTAACTGATCATTATGAAGAAAGCAATTGGTATGCCCTTCTTTCCCTATCATCAGTGCTTAAGCGCATGAGTCATAATATATAAGCGGTAGCCTTCCGAGAATGTTTGTTTCTGGAAATAATTTCTCATGAATCTACATCCAATTTAATCTACTGCTCCGATCAAGATGTTCGTGTGACACATCAACATAAAAAAAGAGCAGATTTTAAGGTGTAATAAAAGTAATGGTAATATAGAGGGAAGGGAAATAGGACTACATTTAGTTCTCCAGAAACATATTATGACAGTCTACTCAATAGGTTTAAGATGCTCAAAACCATGAAAGAATTAGATAAGAAAAACAAATAAGATAGAAAAAATGGTGAGCTGAAAATGCAAACCAAAAGGGGTAGATGAATGTATTCGCTCCCAAAAATCGATACCCTTATTTGAACGAGGTTTGGTAGAATGATCCCAAAAAGGTTCTTGGGAAAGCGTAACTATACTTTTCACACAGGTAGATTTAAATGATGGAAAACAACATCAATTGAAGTAGAATCCTTTATGTGTGAACCTTATAGTCAAAGATTTCCTTAACTCTAGCAGAAAGCATGTTGAATATGAATAGGGGATTTATGAAGAAAGGAAATGTTTAGTAAAACTATTCTGCTCTTTACAACTACTTACTGGTCCCAGGAGGACTTTGTCAATTTTCTGTGGGCTGGCAGGTGAGCTCTAAGATACAAGAGAATGTCAGGAATTATAGTTTGAAATGTAAAACAATACATATCATGGAATGTATCATCCTTCCTTGTACAGATGTATCTTCTGATACCTACAGAGTTTAGCAGGATAGGCGTTAATGAGTACACCAACAAAACCGAACTTCGCCAGCATTTTCACAATATGACCCGAGAAGAGGGGGCATTACTGGTTGGGTAATGCCCCTGGGCTATAAGCCAGAGCAATGCATAGTCCCTTCTTCCTTTCCATGGCGGCCATTAAAACCGATGGGAAAAAAAAGTTTTAAAAAGTAAATGAAAAAATGACCGCCATGGAAGTGGCGAAGGGACTACTCGTAGTCTCTTCTCCCTTTCCACGGCAGCCACTATGTGTTTCCGCAGCAGAGAAGCAGAGGATTCAGAGCCTTCTCGGTACGGTAAGGCCAGACGAGGGCCAATGAGCTTGCATGTAACAAGCTCATTGACCCTCGACTGGTACTAATAAATATTACGGACCTGGTAGCCTCTGATATCAGGTTGAAAAATAACCTGATATTAACTTCATGATTAGTGTTGTGGGAGTGCTAACACATGTTTTTGCCCTTTACATGCTTGTTTTTGCCATAAAAATCATTTCACATATCCAGCACAGACAGTGATTATTGAAATCAGTAAATGGAAAATGATGCATGTTAAAAAAACAGCATGAAATTTGATAAATCATGCAAGATCTTGCAGTGGAATACCCAGTGAAAATATCAAGTAATACACTTTAATTTCTCATCCAGCCCAAAGGTAGATGTAATTAATGCTCAAAAGAAAATATTTCCTAGACAGATGCCAAGAAATAATTTAATTTAAATAAACCTTACCCATCTCTTACTAATCACAATGCAAGGGTATCGTAAGTGCAATCTACTCTTATCCTGCTCCAAAACAACATACCCCAAAATCACAGCAGCTGTGCAAATGTAACATGGTGGACACTGCTGAGTGTTCTATGGTGGACCAGAGTGGAGCCTGCATTACTGGAGGGACTACCAGTCTCAGTGGTCTCTAGTCAAACGACTCCCGCGTAGTGGGAACTCCATAAATCTATTAACAACATCACTTCTCAGTGATGGATGCACTTCAATTCCTTCTTGCTATACACAGTTTGGCTCTGTCGCTGGCTCTTGGATTTCCTGTTATCTGACCTTTTCTTACTTCTGGACCATTCTTCATTTCCTCCCCTGTATTGTGCTCAAATTTGCTTTTGACCTCGAACCATGCAACAGATTGCATGTTTTGCCCATTGAATTATGCAATTCAGTAGGCTCTTAAAACTATTCCGCTCATGCTGCCCATATCTCATACTCCATGGGTCCCTTCTCTCTTAACTGGGGTTGTGTCTATGCTTTGACTTACCTATTACTATCCCCAACTGTAAAAATGAATTCTGGAACTTGGGTGGTTTGCTATGAATTATTGGACATTGGCATTCTTGGTTGATTTCGTCCCTCACTGGTATAGTTTCATCACTTGGGCCCTTGTGTACAGCTGGAATCCTGTGAATACTTGGATATTTGCAGACGCTTGAACTCTTGTGGAAACTGCATGTTCTCCTTAGGATTACTGTCTGTATTCCATTGGGTGCACTGTTGTGACCTCCAGATCTATTACTTTTTCATCTACAAACCCTATTTGTCTATGTGTCTCTGTATTCCAAAGTCTTACTTAGGTTTCTATAGGTTACACTGTGTTGGCTTCTCTGGCTTCCCTCTCTAACAGGATCATATTCAACATTGCATGTATGATCTACAAAGGAGCCTTGAACCGAATACCAAAACAATTGTCGGCTAAACTACACACATCTGGAGGCTGTTGCATATCATGAAAAACAACTATAAAATGGTTGAAGTCTAAGCTAATGCGTGAAGAGGAGATTGGCAAGAAGTTGATCTAATACCACCATGAAGTGTCTGGAACTCAATCCTTTGGGTTAAGAGGCTGTGCATTACAAAAGCCAGGGCATTCCGAAAATAGCCTCAATAAGCTGACATGCTGTCCCTGAGTTTCAAATGTTCAGGAAGTAGTGAGGTATTGACAGGGTGGGAGGGTGGGATAAACAACAGCATAGAGAACACCAAAAATCTAGGCACAGAAATGAGAGACAGGACTAAGAGGAGCAGATGTTGTGGTATGCGAGTTGCAGAGGAAGAAGAAGGAGCCAAGTTTGCCAGCTCAGTTCAAGTCCAGTACTGAGAGCAAGGTAGAGACATGCAGAAAAAAGGAGGGCAAGCAGACACAATGGACGTTTGATGCAGCTGTCATTAGGGAGGCACATTTTGTGGCTACTAATTAGTAACAGTACAGAGAAGTTCTGTTTTCTGATTAATTGTATGTGCCCAATGATCCAGGAAGGATGCTAAGAATCCATATTGAATAAAAGTGTGAATCTCTTTTGCAATGAGAACAATTGGAACTTCATTACAGGAATAACTAACATTAAATATAGTTACCCTCTCAACAGGGGCCTCACGTGTTTCTTCAATGCTGTGGTCAGCTTCAAAAGGATCCTAAAAGAAACAAACACACAAATAATGTTAAGTACAAATACACAAAGGTCTCTCTCATTTTCTGGTTTAATACATCAAATACAAGGAATTCTAACTGATCATTATGAAGAAAGCAATTGGTATGCCCTTCTTTCCCTATCATCAGTGCTTAAGCGCATGAGTCATAATATATAAGCGGTAGCCTTCCTAGAATGTTTGTTTCTGGAAATAATTTCTCATGAATCTACATCCAATTCAATCTACTGCTCCGATCAAGATGTTCGTGTGACACATCAACATCAAAAAAGAGCAGATTTTAAGGTGTAAAAAAAGTAATGGTAATATAGAGGGAAGGGAAATAGGACTACATTTAGTTCTCCAGAAAAATATTTTGACATTCTACCCAATAGGTTTAAGATGCTCAAAACCATGAAAGAATTAGATAAGAAAAACAAATAAGATAGAAAAAATGGTGAGCTGAAAATGCAAACCAAAAGGGGTAGATGAATGTATTCGCCCCCAAAAATCGATACCCTTATTTGAACGAGGTTTGGTAGAAAGATCCCAAAAAGGTTCTTGGAAAAGCGTAACTATACTTTTCACACAGGTAGATTTAAATGATGGAAAACAACATCAATTGAAGTACAATCCTTTATGTGTGAACCTTATAGTCAAAGATTTCCTTAACTCTAGCAGAAAGCATGTTGAATATGAATAGGGGATTTATGAAGAAAGGAAATGTTTAGTAAAACTATTCTGCTGTTTACAACTACTTACTGGTCCCAGGAGGACTTTGTCAATTTTCTGTGGGCTGGCAGGTGAGCTCTAAGATACAAGAGAATGTCAGGAATTATAGTTTGAAATGTAAAACAATACATATCATGGAATGTATCATCCTTCCTTGTACAGATGTATCTTCTGATACCTAGAGAGTTTAGCAGGATAGGTGTTAATGAGTACACCAACAAAACCGAACTTCGCCAGCATTTTCACAATATGACCCGAGAAGAGGGGGCATTACTGGTTGGGTAATGCCCCGGGGCTATAAGCCAGAGCAATGCATAGTCCCTTCTTCCTTTCCATGGCGGCCATTAAAACCGATGGGAAAAAAAAGTTTTAAAAAGTAAATGAAAAAATGACCGCCATGGAAGTGGCGAAGGGACTACTCGTAGTCTCTTCTCCCTTTCCACGGCAGCCACTATGTGTTTCCGCAGCAGAGAAGCAGAGGATTCAGAGCCTTCTCGGTACGGTAAGGCCAGACGAGGGCCAATGAGCTTGCTTGTAACAAGCTCATTGACCCTCGACTGGTACTAATAAATATTACGGACCTGATAGCCTCTGATATCATGTTGAAAAATAACCTGATATTAACTTCATGATTAGTGTTGTGGGAGTGCTAACACATGTTTTTGCCCTTTACATGCTTGTTTTTGCCATAAAAATCATTTCACATATCCAGCACAGACAGTGATTATTGAAATCAGTAAATGGAAAATGATGCAAGTTAAAAAAACAGCATGAAATTTGATAAATCATGCAAGATCCTGTAGTGGAATACCCAGTGAAAATATCAAGTAATACACTTTAATTTCTCATCCAGCCCAAAGGTAGATGTAATTAATGCTCAAAAGAAAATATTTCCTAGACAGATGCCAAAAAATAATTTAATTTAAATAAACCTTACCCATCTCTTACTAATCACAATGCAAGGGTATCATAGGTGCAATCTACTCTTATCCTGCTCCAAAGCAACATACCCCAAAATCACAGCAGCTGTGCAAATGTAACATGGTGGACACTGCTGAGTGTTCTATGGTGGACCAGAGTGAAGCCTGCATTACTGGAGGGACTACCAGTCTCAGTGGTCTCTAGTCAAACGACTCCCGCGTAGTGGGAACTCCATAAATCTATTAACAACATTACTTCTCAGTGATGGATGCACTTCAAATCCTTCTTGCTATACACAGTTTGGCTCTGTCTCTGGCTCTTGGATTTCCTGTTATCTGACCTTTTCTTACTTCTGGACCATTCTTCATTTCCTCCCCTGTATTATGCTCAAATTTGCTTTTGACCTCGAACCATGCAACAGATTGCATGTTTTGCCCATTGAATTATGCAATTCAGTAGGCTCTTAAAACTATTCCGCTCATGCTGCCCATATGTCATACTCCATGGGTCCCTTCTCTCTTAACTGGGGTTGTGTCTATGATTTGACTTACCTATTACTATCCCCAACTGTAAAAATGAATTCTGGAACTTGGGTGGTTTGCTATGAATTATCGGACCTTGGCATTCTTGGTTGCATTCGTCCCTCACTGGTATAGTTTCATCATTTGGGCCCTTGTGTACAGTTGGAATCCTGTGAATACTTGGATATTTGCAGACGCTTGAACTCTTGTGGAAACTGCATGTTCTCCTTAGGATTACTGTCTGTATTCCGTTGGGTGCACTGTTGTGACCTCCAGATCTATTACTTTTTCATCTACAAACCCTATTTGTCTATGTGTCTCTGTATTCTAAAGTCTTATTTAGGGTTCTATAGGTTACACTGTGTTGGCTTCTCTGGCTTCTCTCTCTAACAGGATCATATTCAACATTGCATTTATGATCTACAAAGGAGCCTTGAACCGAATACCAAAACAATTGTCGGCTAAACTACACACATCTGGAGGCTGCTGCATATCATGACAAACTATAAAATGGTTGAAGTCTAAGCTAACGCGTGAAGAGGAGATTGGCAAGAAGTTGATCTAATACCACCATGAAGTGTCTGGAACTCAATCCTTTGGGTTAAGAGGCTGTGCATTACAAAAGCCAGGGCATTCCGAAAATAGCTCAATAAGCTGACATGCTGTCCCTGAGTTTCAAATGTTTAGGAAGTAGTGAGGTATTGACAGGGGGGAGGGTGGGATAAACAACAGCATAGAGAACACCAAAAATCTAGGCACAGAAATGAGAGACAGGACTAAGAGGAGCAGATGTTGTGGTATGCCAGTTGCAGAGGAAGAAGAAGGAGCCAGGTTTGCCAGCTCAGTTCAAGTCTAGTACTGAGAGCAAGGTAGAGACATGCAGAAAAAGGGAGGGCAAGCAGACACAGTGGACGTTTGATGCAGCTGTCATTAGGGAGGCACATTTTGTGGCTACTAATTAGTAACAGTACAGAGAAGTTCTGTTTTCTGATTAATTGTGTGCGTCCAATGATCCAGGAAGGATGCTAAGAATCCATATTGAATAAAAGTGTGAATCTCTTTTGGAATGAGAACAATTGGAACTTCATTACAGGAATAACTAACATTAAATATAGTTACCCTCTCAACAGGGGCCTCAAGTGTTTCTTCAATGCTTTGGTCAGCTTCAAAAGGATCCTAAAAGAAACAAACACACAAATAATGTTAAGTACAAATACACAAAGGGCTCTCTCATTTTCTGGTTTAATACATCAAATACAAGGAATTCTAACTGATCATTATGAAGAAAGCAATTGGTATGCCCTTCTTTCCCTATCATCAGTGCTTAAGCGCATGAGTCATAATATATAAGCGGTAGCCTTCTGAGAATGTTTGTTTCTGGAAATAATTTCTCATGAATCTACATCCAATTCAATCTACTGCTCCGATCAAGATGTTCGTGTGACACATCAACATCAAAAAAGAGCAGATTTTAAGGTGTAATAAAAGTAATGGTAATATAGAGGGAAGGGAAATAGGACTACATTTAGTTCTCCAGAAACATATTATGACAGTCTACTCAATAGGTTTAAGATGCTCAAAACCATGAAAGAATTAGATAAGAAAAACAAATAAGATAGAAAAAATGGTGAGCTGAAAATGCAAACCAAAAGGGGTAGATGAATGTATTCGCTCCCAAAAATCGATACCCTTATTTGAACGAGGTTTGGTAGAATGATCCCAAAAAGGTTCTTGGAAAAGCGTAACTATACTTTTCACACAGGTAGATTTAAATGATGGAAAACAACATCAATTGAAGTAGAATCCTTTATGTGTGAACCTTATAGTCAAAGATTTCCTTAACTCTAGCAGAAAGCATGTTGAATATGAATATGGGATTTATGAAGAAAGGAAATGTTTAGTAAAACTATTCTGCTCTTTACAACTACTTACTGGTCCCAGGAGGACTTTGTCAATTTTCTGTGGGCTGGCAGGTGAGCTCTAAGATACAAGAGAATGTCAGGAATTATAGTTTGAAATGTAAAACAATACATATCATGGAATGTATCATCCTTCCTTGTACAGATGTATCTTCTGGTACCTACAGAGTTTAGCAGGATAGGCGTTAATGAGTACACCAACAAAACCGAACTTTGCCAGCATTTTCACAATATGACCCGAGAAGAGGGGGCATTACTGGTTGGGTAATGCCCCTGGGCTATAAGCCAGAGCAATGCATAGTCCCTTCTTCCTTTCCATGGCGGCCATTAAAACCGATGGGAAAAAAAAGTTTTAAAAAGTAAATGAAAAAATGACCGCCATGGAAGTGGCGAAGGGACTACTCGTAGTCTCTTCTCCCTTTCCACGGCAGCCACTATGTGTTTCCGCAGCAGAGAAGCAGAGGATTCAGAGCCTTCTCGGTACGGTAAGGCCAGACGAGGGCCAATGAGCTTGCATGTAACAAGCTCATTGACCCTCGACTGGTACTAATAAATATTACGGACCTGGTAGCCTCTGATATCAGGTTGAAAAATAACCTAATATTAACTTCATGATTAGTGTTGTGGGAGTGCTAACACATGTTTTTGCCCTTTACATGCTTGTTTTTGCCATAAAAATCATTTCACATATCCAGCACAGACAGTGATTATTGAAATCAGTAAATGGAAAATGATGCATGTTAAAAAAACAGCATGAAATTTGATAAATCATGCAAGATCTTGCAGTGGAATACCCAGTGAAAATATCAAGTAATACACTTTAATTTCTCATCCAGCCCAAAGGTAGATGTAATTAATGCTCAAAAGAAAATATTTCCTAGACAGATGCCAAGAAATAATTTAATTTAAATAAACCTTACCCATCTCTTACTAATCACAATGCAAGGGTATCGTCAGTGCAATCTACTCTTATCCTGCTCCAAAGCAACATACCCCAAAATCACAGCAGCTGTGCAAATGTAACATGGTGGACACTGCTGAGTGTTCTATGGTGGACCAGAGTGGAGCCTGCATTACTGGAGGGACTACCAGTCTCAGTGGTCTCTAGTCAAACGACTCCCACGTAGTGGGAACTCCATAAATCTATTAACAACATCACTTCTCAGTGATGGATGCACTTCAATTCCTTCTTGCTATACACAGTTTGGCTCTGTCGCTGGCTCTTGGATTTCCTGTTATCTGACCTTTTCTTACTTCTGGACCATTCTTCATTTCCTCCCCTGTATTGTGCTCAAATTTGCTTTTGACCTTGAACCATGCAACAGATTGCATGTTTTGCCCATTGAATTATGCAATTCAGTAGGCTCTTAAAACTATCCCGCTCATGCTGCCCATATCTCATACTCCATGGGTCCCTTCTCTCTTAACTGGGGTTGTGTCTATGCTTTGACTTACCTATTACTATCCCCAACTGTAAAAATGAATTCTGGAACTTGGGTGGTTTGCTATGAATTATTGGACCTTGGCATTCTTGGTTGCATTCGTCCCTCACTGGTATAGTTTCATCACTTGGGCCCTTGTGTACAATTGGAATCCTGTGAATACTTGGATATTTGCAGACGCTTGAACTCTTGTGGAAACTGCATGTTCTCCTTAGGATTACTGTCTGTATTCCATTGGGTGCACTACTGTGACCTCCAGATCTATTACTTTTTCATCTACAAACTCTATTTGTCTATGTGTCTCTGTATTCTAAAGTCTTACTTAGGGTTCTATAGGTTACACCGTGTTGGCTTCTCTGGCTTCCCTCTCTAACAGGATCATATTCAACATTGCATGTATGATCTACAAAGGAGCCTTGAACCGAATACCAAAACAATTGTCGGCTAAACTACACACATCTGGAGGCTGTTGCATATCATGACAAACAACTATAAAATGGTTGAAGTCTAAGCTAATGCGTGAAGAGGAGATTGGCAAGAAGTTGATCTAATACCACCATGAAGTGTCTGGAACTCAATCCTTTGGGTTAAGAGGCTGTGCATTACAAAAGCCAGGGCATTCCGAAAATAGCCTCAATAAGCTGACATGCTGTCCCTGAGTTTCAAATGTTCAGGAAGTAGTGAGGTATTGACAGGGTGGGAGGGTGGGATAAACAACAGCATAAAGAACACCAAAATCTAGGCACAGAAATGAGAGACAGGACTAAGAGGAGCAGATGTTGTGGTATGCCAGTTGCAGAGGAAGAAGAAGGAGCCAAGTTTGCCAGCTTAGTTCAAGTGTAGTACTGAGAGCAAGGTAGAGACATGCAGAAAAAGGGAGGGCAAGCAGACACAGTGGACGTTTGATGCAGCTGTCATTGGGGAGGCACATTTTGTGGCTACTAATTAGTAACAGTACAGAGAAGTTCTGTTTTCTGATTAATTGTGTGCGTCCAATGATCCAGGAAGGATGCTAAGAATCCATATTGAATAAAAGTGTGAATCTCTTTTGGAATGAGAACAATTGGAACTTCATTACAGGAATAACTAACATTAAATATAGTTACCCTCTCAACAGGGGCCTCAAGTGTTTCTTCAATGCTGTGGTCAGCTTCAAAAGGATCCTAAAAGAAACAAACACACAAATAATGTTAAATACAAATACACAAAGGGCTCTCTCATTTTCTGGTTTAATACATCAAATACAAGGAATTCTAACTGATCATTATGAAGAAAGCAATTGGTATGCCCTTCTTTCCCTATCATCAGTGCTTAAGCGCATGAGTCATAATATATAAGCGGTAGCCTTCCTAGAATGTTTGTTTCTGGAAATAATTTCTCATGAATCTACATCCAATTCAATCTACTGCTCCGATCAAGATGTTCGTGTGACACATCAACATCAAAAAAGAGCAGATTTTAAGGTGTAAAAAAAGTAATGGTAATATAGAGGGAAGGGAAATAGGACTACATTTAGTTCTCCAGAAAAATATTTTGACATTCTACCCAATAGGTTTAAGATGCTCAAAACCATGAAAGAATTAGATAAGAAAAACAAATAAGATAGAAAAAATGGTGAGCTGAAAATGCAAACCAAAAGGGGTAGATGAATGTATTCGCCCCCAAAAATCGATACCCTTATTTGAACGAGGTTTGGTAGAAAGATCCCAAAAAGGTTCTTGGAAAAGCGTAACTATACTTTTCACACAGGTAGATTTAAATGATGGAAAACAACATCAATTGAAGTATAATCCTTTATGTGTGAACCTTATAGTCAAAGATTTCCTTAACTCTAGCAGAAAGCATGTTGAATATGAATAGGGGATTTATGAAGAAAGGAAATGTTTAGTAAAACTATTCTGCTGTTTACAACTACTTACTGGTCCCAGGAGGACTTTGTCAATTTTCTGTGGGCTGGCAGGTGAGCTCTAAGATACAAGAGAATGTCAGGAATTATAGTTTGAAATGTAAAACAATACATATCATGGAATGTATCATCCTTCCTTGTACAGATGTATCTTCTGATACCTAGAGAGTTTAGCAGGATAGGTGTTAATGAGTACACCAACAAAACCGAACTTCGCCAGCATTTTCACAATATGACCCGAGAAGAGGGGGCATTACTGGTTGGGTAATGCCCCGGGGCTATAAGCCAGAGCAATGCATAGTCCCTTCTTCCTTTCCATGGCGGCCATTAAAACCGATGGGAAAAAAAAGTTTTAAAAAGTACATGAAAAAATGACCGCCATGGAAGTGGCGAAGGGACTACTCGTAGTCTCTTCTCCCTTTCCACGGCAGCCACTATGTGTTTCCGCAGCAGAGAAGCAGAGGATTCAGAGCCTTCTCGGTACGGTAAGGCCAGACGAGGGCCAATGAGCTTGCTTGTAACAAGCTCATTGACCCTCGACTGGTACTAATAAATATTACGGACCTGATAGCCTCTGATATCATGTTGAAAAATAACCTGATATTAACTTCATGATTAGTGTTGTGGGAGTGCTAACACATGTTTTTGCCCTTTACATGCTTGTTTTTGCCATAAAAATCATTTCACATATCCAGCACAGACAGTGATTATTGAAATCAGTAAATGGAAAATGATGCAAGTTAAAAAAACAGCATGAAATTTGATAAATCATGCAAGATCCTGTATTGGAATACCCAGTGAAAATATCAAGTAATACACTTTAATTTCTCATCCAGCCCAAAGGTAGATGTAATTAATGCTCAAAAGAAAATATTTCCTAGACAGATGCCAAAAAATAATTTAATTTAAATAAACCTTACCCATCTCTTACTAATCACAATGCAAGGGTATCATAGGTGCAATCTACTCTTATCCTGCTCCAAAGCAACATACCCCAAAATCACAGCAGCTGTGCAAATGTAACATGGTGGACACTGCTGAGTGTTCTATGGTGGACCAGAGTGAAGCCTGCATTACTGGAGGGACTACCAGTCTCAGTGGTCTCTAGTCAAACGACTCCCGCGTAGTGGGAACTCCATAAATCTATTAACAACATTACTTCTCAGTGATGGATGCACTTCAAATCCTTCTTGCTATACACAGTTTGGCTCTGTCTCTGGCTCTTGGATTTCCTGTTATCTGACCTTTTCTTACTTCTGGACCATTCTTCATTTCCTCCCCTGTATTATGCTCAAATTTGCTTTTGACCTCGAACCATGCAACAGATTGCATGTTTTGCCCATTGAATTATGCAATTCAGTAGGCTCTTAAAACTATTCCGCTCATGCTGCCCATATGTCATACTCCATGGGTCCCTTCTCTCTTAACTGGGGTTGTGTCTATGATTTGACTTACCTATTACTATCCCCAACTGTAAAAATGAATTCTGGAACTTGGGTGGTTTGCTATGAATTATCGGACCTTGGCATTCTTGGTTGCATTCGTCCCTCACTGGTATAGTTTCATCATTTGGGCCCTTGTGTACAGTTGGAATCCTGTGAATACTTGGATATTTGCAGACGCTTGAACTCTTGTGGAAACTGCATGTTCTCCTTAGGATTACTGTCTGTATTCCGTTGGGTGCACTGTTGTGACCTCCAGATCTATTACTTTTTCATCTACAAACCCTATTTGTCTATGTGTCTCTGTATTCTAAAGTCTTATTTAGGGTTCTATAGGTTACACTGTGTTGGCTTCTCTGGCTTCTCTCTCTAACAGGATCATATTCAACATTGCATTTATGATCTACAAAGGAGCCTTGAACCGAATACCAAAACAATTGTCGGCTAAACTACACACATCTGGAGGCTGCTGCATATCATGACAAACTATAAAATGGTTGAAGTCTAAGCTAACGCGTGAAGAGGAGATTGGCAAGAAGTTGATCTAATACCACCATGAAGTGTCTGGAACTCAATCCTTTGGGTTAAGAGGCTGTGCATTACAAAAGCCAGGGCATTCCGAAAATAGCTCAATAAGCTGACATGCTGTCCCTGAGTTTCAAATGTTTAGGAAGTAGTGAGGTATTGACAGGGGGGAGGGTGGGATAAACAACAGCATAGAGAACACCAAAAATCTAGGCACAGAAATGAGAGACAGGACTAAGAGGAGCAGATGTTGTGGTATGCCAGTTGCAGAGGAAGAAGAAGGAGCCAGGTTTGCCAGCTCAGTTCAAGTCTAGTACTGAGAGCAAGGTAGAGACATGCAGAAAAAGGGAGGGCAAGCAGACACAGTGGACGTTTGATGCAGCTGTCATTAGGGAGGCACATTTAGTGGCTACTAATTAGTAACAGTACAGAGAAGTTCTGTTTTCTGATTAATTGTGTGCGTCCAATGATCCAGGAAGGATGCTAAGAATCCATATTGAATAAAAGTGTGAATCTCTTTTGGAATGAGAACAATTGGAACTTCATTACAGGAATAACTAACATTAAATATAGTTACCCTCTCAACAGGGGCCTCAAGTGTTTCTTCAATGCTTTGGTCAGCTTCAAAAGGATCCTAAAAGAAACAAACACACAAATAATGTTAAGTACAAATACACAAAGGGCTCTCTCATTTTCTGGTTTAATACATCAAATACAAGGAATTCTAACTGATCATTATGAAGAAAGCAATTGGTATGCCCTTCTTTCCCTATCATCAGTGCTTAAGCGCATGAGTCATAATATATAAGCGGTAGCCTTCTGAGAATGTTTGTTTCTGGAAATAATTTCTCATGAATCTACATCCAATTCAATCTACTGCTCCGATCAAGATGTTCGTGTGACACATCAACATCAAAAAAGAGCAGATTTTAAGGTGTAATAAAAGTAATGGTAATATAGAGGGAAGGGAAATAGGACTACATTTAGTTCTCCAGAAACATATTATGACAGTCTACTCAATAGGTTTAAGATGCTCAAAACCATGAAAGAATTAGATAAGAAAAACAAATAAGATAGAAAAAATGGTGAGCTGAAAATGCAAACCAAAAGGGGTAGATGAATGTATTCGCTCCCAAAAATCGATACCCTTATTTGAACGAGGTTTGGTAGAATGATCCCAAAAAGGTTCTTGGAAAAGCGTAACTATACTTTTCACACAGGTAGATTTAAATGATGGAAAACAACATCAATTGAAGTAGAATCCTTTATGTGTGAACCTTATAGTCAAAGATTTCCTTAACTCTAGCAGAAAGCATGTTGAATATGAATATGGGATTTATGAAGAAAGGAAATGTTTAGTAAAACTATTCTGCTCTTTACAACTACTTACTGGTCCCAGGAGGACTTTGTCAATTTTCTGTGGGCTGGCAGGTGAGCTCTAAGATACAAGAGAATGTCAGGAATTATAGTTTGAAATGTAAAACAATACATATCATGGAATGTATCATCCTTCCTTGTACAGATGTATCTTCTGGTACCTACAGAGTTTAGCAGGATAGGCGTTAATGAGTACACCAACAAAACCGAACTTTGCCAGCATTTTCACAATATGACCCGAGAAGAGGGGGCATTACTGGTTGGGTAATGCCCCTGGGCTATAAGCCAGAGCAATGCATAGTCCCTTCTTCCTTTCCATGGCGGCCATTAAAACCGATGGGAAAAAAAAGTTTTAAAAAGTAAATGAAAAAATGACCGCCATGGAAGTGGCGAAGGGACTACTCGTAGTCTCTTCTCCCTTTCCACGGCAGCCACTATGTGTTTCCGCAGCAGAGAAGCAGAGGATTCAGAGCCTTCTCGGTACGGTAAGGCCAGACGAGGGCCAATGAGCTTGCATGTAACAAGCTCATTGACCCTCGACTGGTACTAATAAATATTACGGACCTGGTAGCCTCTGATATCAGGTTGAAAAATAACCTAATATTAACTTCATGATTAGTGTTGTGGGAGTGCTAACACATGTTTTTGCCCTTTACATGCTTGTTTTTGCCATAAAAATCATTTCACATATCCAGCACAGACAGTGATTATTGAAATCAGTAAATGGAAAATGATGCATGTTAAAAAAACAGCATGAAATTTGATAAATCATGCAAGATCTTGCAGTGGAATACCCAGTGAAAATATCAAGTAATACACTTTAATTTCTCATCCAGCCCAAAGGTAGATGTAATTAATGCTCAAAAGAAAATATTTCCTAGACAGATGCCAAGAAATAATTTAATTTAAATAAACCTTACCCATCTCTTACTAATCACAATGCAAGGGTATCGTAAGTGCAATCTACTCTTATCCTGCTCCAAAGCAACATACCCCAAAATCACAGCAGCTGTGCAAATGTAACATGGTGGACACTGCTGAGTGTTCTATGGTGGACCAGAGTGGAGCCTGCATTACTGGAGGGACTACCAGTCTCAGTGGTCTCTAGTCAAACGACTCCCGCGTAGTGGGAACTCCATAAATCTATTAACAACATCACTTCTCAGTGATGGATGCACTTCAATTCCTTCTTGCTATACACAGTTTGGCTCTGTCGCTGGCTCTTGGATTTCCTGTTATCTGACCTTTTCTTACTTCTGGACCATTCTTCATTTCCTCCCCTGTATTGTGCTCAAATTTGCTTTTGACCTTGAACCATGCAACAGATTGCATGTTTTGCCCATTGAATTATGCAATTCAGTAGGCTCTTAAAACTATCCCGCTCATGCTGCCCATATCTCATACTCCATGGGTCCCTTCTCTCTTAACTGGGGTTGTGTCTATGCTTTGACTTACCTATTACTATCCCCAACTGTAAAAATGAATTCTGGAACTTGGGTGGTTTGCTATGAATTATTGGACCTTGGCATTCTTGGTTGCATTCGTCCCTCACTGGTATAGTTTCATCACTTGGGCCCTTGTGTACAATTGGAATCCTGTGAATACTTGGATATTTGCAGACGCTTGAACTCTTGTGGAAACTGCATGTTCTCCTTAGGATTACTGTCTGTATTCCATTGGGTGCACTACTGTGACCTCCAGATCTATTACTTTTTCATCTACAAACTCTATTTGTCTATGTGTCTCTGTATTCTAAAGTCTTACTTAGGGTTCTATAGGTTACACCGTGTTGGCTTCTCTGGCTTCCCTCTCTAACAGGATCATATTCAACATTGCATGTATGATCTACAAAGGAGCCTTGAACCGAATACCAAAACAATTGTCGGCTAAACTACACACATCTGGAGGCTGTTGCATATCATGACAAACAACTATAAAATGGTTGAAGTCTAAGCTAATGCGTGAAGAGGAGATTGGCAAGAAGTTGATCTAATACCACCATGAAGTGTCTGGAACTCAATCCTTTGGGTTAAGAGGCTGTGCATTACAAAAGCCAGGGCATTCCGAAAATAGCCTCAATAAGCTGACATGCTGTCCCTGAGTTTCAAATGTTCAGGAAGTAGTGAGGTATTGACAGGGTGGGAGGGTGGGATAAACAACAGCATAAAGAACACCAAAATCTAGGCACAGAAATGAGAGACAGGACTAAGAGGAGCAGATGTTGTGGTATGCCAGTTGCAGAGGAAGAAGAAGGAGCCAAGTTTGCCAGCTTAGTTCAAGTGTAGTACTGAGAGCAAGGTAGAGACATGCAGAAAAAGGGAGGGCAAGCAGACACAGTGGACGTTTGATGCAGCTGTCATTGGGGAGGCACATTTTGTGGCTACTAATTAGTAACAGTACAGAGAAGTTCTGTTTTCTGATTAATTGTGTGCGTCCAATGATCCAGGAAGGATGCTAAGAATCCATATTGAATAAAAGTGTGAATCTCTTTTGGAATGAGAACAATTGGAACTTCATTACAGGAATAACTAACATTAAATATAGTTACCCTCTCAACAGGGGCCTCAAGTGTTTCTTCAATGCTGTGGTCAGCTTCAAAAGGATCCTAAAAGAAACAAACACACAAATAATGTTAAATACAAATACACAAAGGGCTCTCTCATTTTCTGGTTTAATACATCAAATACAAGGAATTCTAACTGATCATTATGAAGAAAGCAATTGGTATGCCCTTCTTTCCCTATCATCAGTGCTTAAGCGCATGAGTCATAATATATAAGCGGTAGCCTTCCGAGAATGTTTGTTTCTGGAAATAATTTCTCATGAATCTACATCCAATTCAATCTACTGCTCCGATCAAGATGTTCGTGTGACACATCAACATCAAAAAAGAGCAGATTTTAAGGTGTAATAAAAGTAATGGTAATATAGAGGGAAGGGAAATAGGACTACATTTAGTTCTCCAGAAACATATTATGACAGTCTACTCAATAGGTTTAAGATGCTCAAAACCATGAAAGAATTAGATAAGAAAAACAAATAAGATAGAAAAAATGGTGAGCTGAAAATGCAAACCAAAAGGGGTAGATGAATGTATTCGCTCCCAAAAATCGATACCCTTATTTGAACGAGGTTTGGTAGAATGATCCCAAAAAGGTTCTTGGAAAAGCGTAACTATACTTTTCACACAGGTAGATTTAAATGATGGAAAACAACATCAATTGAAGTAGAATCCTTTATGTGTGAACCTTATAGTCAAAGATTTCCTTAACTCTAGCAGAAAGCATGTTGAATATGAATAGGGGATTTATGAAGAAAGGAAATGTTTAGTAAAACTATTCTGCTGTTTACAACTACTTACTGGTCCCAGGAGGACTTTGTCAATTTTCTGTGGGCTGGCAGGTGAGCTCTAAGATACAAGAGAATGTCAGGAATTATAGTTTGAAATGTAAAACAATACATATCATGGAATGTATCATCCTTCCTTGTACAGATGTATCTTCTGATACCTACAGAGTTTAGCAGGATAGGCGTTAATGAGTACACCAACAAAACCGAACTTCGCCAGCATTTTCACAATATGACCCGAGAAGAGGGGGCATTACTGGTTGGGTAATGCCCCGGGGCTATAAGCCAGAGCAATGCATAGTCCCTTCTTCCTTTCCATGGCGGCCATTAAAACCGATGGGAAAAAAAAGTTTTAAAAAATAAATGAAAAAATGACCGCCATGGAAGTGGCGAAGGGACTACTCGTAGTCTCTTCTCCCTTTCCACGGCAGCCACTATGTGTTTCCGCAGCAGAGAAGCAGAGGATTCAGAGCCTTCTCGGTACGGTAAGGCCAGACGAGGGCCAATGAGCTTGCTTGTAACAAGCTCATTGACCCTCGACTGGTACTAATAAATATTACGGACCTGATAGCCTCTGATATCATGTTGAAAAATAACCTGATATTAACTTCATGATTAGTGTTGTGGGAGTGCTAACACATGTTTTTGCCCTTTACATGCTTGTTTTTGCCATAAAAATCATTTCACATATCCAGCACAGACAGTGATTATTGAAATCAGTAAATGGAAAATGATGCAAGTTAAAAAAACAGCATGAAATTTGATAAATCATGCAAGTTCTTGTAGTGGAATACCCAGTGAAAATATCAAGTAATACACTTTAATTTCTCATCCAGCCCAAAGGTCGATGTAATTAATGCTCAAAAGAAAATATTTCCTAGACAGATGCCAAAAAATAATTTAATTTAAATAAACCTTACCCATCTCTTACTAATCACAATGCAAGGGTATCGTAGGTGCAATCTACTCTTATCCTGCTCCAAAGCAACATACCCCAAAATCACAGCAGCTGTGCAAATGTAACATGGTGGACACTGCTGAGTGTTCTATGGTGGACCAGAGTGAAGCCTGCATTACTGGAGGGACTACCAGTCTCAGTGGTCTCTAGTCAAACGACTCCCGCGTAGTGGGAACTCCATAAATCTATTAACAACATTACTTCTCAGTGATGGATGCACTTCAAATCCTTCTTGCTATACACAGTTTGGCTCTGTCTCTGGCTCTTGGATTTCCTGTTATCTGACCTTTTCTTACTTCTGGACCATTCTTCATTTCCTCCCCTGCATTGTGCTCAAATTTGCTTTTGACCTCGAACCATGCAACAGATTGCATGTTTTGCCCATTGAATTATGCAATTCAGTAGGCTCTTAAAACTATTCCGCTCATGCTGCCCATATCTCATACTCCATGGGTCCCTTCTCTCTTTATTGGGGTTGTGTCTATGCTTTGACTTACCTATTACTATCCCCAACTGTAAAAATGAATTCTGGAACTTGGGTGGTTTGCTATGAATTATTGGACCTTGGCATTCTTGGTTGCATTCGTCCCTCACTGGTATAGTTTCATCATTTGGGCCCTTTTGTACAGTTGGAATCCTGTGAATACTTGGATATTTGCAGACGCTTGAACTCTTGTGGAAACTGCATGTTCTCATTAGGATTACTGTCTGTATTCCGTTGGGTGCACTGTTGTGACCCTCAGATCTATTACTTTTTCATCTACAAACCCTATTTGTCTATGTGTCTCTGTATTCTAAAGTCTTACTTAGGGTTCTATAGGTTACACTGTGTTGGCTTCTCTGGCTTCTCTCTCTAACAGGATCATATTCAACATTGCATTTATGATCTACAAAGGAGCCTTGAACCGAATACCAAAACAATTGTCGGCTAAACTACACACATCTGGAGGCTGCTGCATATCATGACAAACTATAAAATGGTTGAAGTCTAAGCTAACGCGTGAAGAGGAGATTGGCAAGAAGTTGATCTAATACCACCATGAAGTGTCTGGAACTCAATCCTTTGGGTTAAGAGGCTGTGCATTACAAAAGCCAGGGCATTCCGAAAATAGCTCAATAAGCTGACATGCTGTCCCTGAGTTTCAAATGTTTAGGAAGTAGTGAGGTATTGACAGGGTGGGAGGGTGGGATAAACAACAGCATAGAGAACACCAAAAATCTAGGCACAGAAATGAGAGACAGGACTAAGAGGAGCAGATGTTGTGGTATGCCAGTTGCAGAGGAAGAAGAAGGAGCCAAGTTTGCCAGCTCAGTTCAAGTCTAGCACTGAGAGCAAGGTAGAGACATGCAGAAAAAGGGAGGGCAAGCAGACACAGTGGACGTTTGATGCAGCTGTCATTAGGGAGGCACATTTTGTGGCTACTAATTAGTAACAGTACAGAGAAGTTCTGTTTTCTGATTAATTGTGTGCGTCCAATGATCCAGGAAGGATGCTAAGAATCCATATTGAATAAAAGTGTGAATCTCTTTTGGAATGAGAACAATTGGAACTTCATTACAGGAATAACTAACATTAAATATAGTTACCCTCTGAACAGGGGCTTCAAGTGTTTCTTCAATGCTGTGGTCAGCTTCAAAAGGATCCTAAAAGAAACAAACACACAAATAATGTTAAGTACAAATACACAAAGGGCTCTCTCATGTTCTGGTTTAACACATCAAATACAAGGAATTCTAACTGATCATTATGAAGAAAGCAATTGGTATGCCCTTCTTTCCCTATCATCAGTGCTTAAGCGCATGATTCATAATATATAAGCGGTAGCCTTCCGAGAATGTTTGTTTCTGGAAATAATTTCTCATGAATCTACATCCAATTCAATCTACTGCTCCGATCAAGATGTTCGTGTGACACATCAACATCAAAAAAGAGCAGATTTTAAGGTGTAAAAAAAGTAATGGTAATATAGAGGGAAGGGAAATATGACTTCATTTAGTTCTCCAGAAAAATATTTTGACAGTCTACTCAATAGGTTTAAGATGCTCAAAACCATGAAAGAATTAGATAAGAAAAACAAATAAGATAGAAAAAAATGGTGAGCTGAAAATGCAAACCAAAAGGGGTAGATGAATGTATTCGCCCCCAAAAATCGATACCCTTATTTGAACGAGGTTTGGTAGAATGATCCCAAAAAGGTTCTTGGAAAAGCATAACTATACTTTTCACACAGGTAGATTTAAATAATGGAAAACAACATCAATTGAAGTAGAATCCTTTATGTGTGAACCTTATAGTCAAAGATTTCCTTAACTCTAGCAGAAAGCATGTTGAATATGAATAGGGGATTTATGAAGAAAGGAAATGTTTAGTAAAACTATTCTGCTGTTTACAACTACTTACTGGTCCCAGGAGGACTTTGTCAATTTTCTGTGGGCTGGCAGGTGAGCTCTAAGATACAAGAGAATGTCAGGAATTATAGTTTGAAATGTAAAACAATACATATCATGGGATGTATCATCCTTCCTTGTACAGATGTATCTTCTGATACCTACAGAGTTTAGCAGGATAGGCGTTAATGAGTACACCAACAAAACCGAACTTCGCCAGCATTTTCACAATATGACCCGAGAAGAGGGGGCATTACTGGTTGGGTAATGCCCCGGGGCTATAAGCCAGAGCAATGCATAGTCCCTTCTTCCTTTCCATGGCGGCCATTAAAACCGATGGGAAAAAAAAGTTTTAAAAAGTAAATGAAAAAATGACCGCCATGGAAGTGGCGAAGGGACTACTCGTAGTCTCTTCACCCTTTCCACGACAGCCACTATGTGTTTCCGCAGCAGAGAAGCAGAGGATTCAGAGCCTTCTCGGTACGGTAAGGCCAGACGAGGGCCAATGAGCTTGCTTGTAGCAAGCTCATTGACCCTCGACTGGTACTAATAAATATTACGGACCTGATAGCCTCTGATATCATGTTGAAAAATAACCTGATATTAACTTCATGATTAGTGTTGTGGGAGTGCTAACACATGTTTTTGCCCTTTACATGCTTGTTTTTGCCATAAAAATCATTTCACATATCCAGCACAGACAGTGATTATTGAAATCAGTAAATGGAAAATGATGCATGTTAAAAAAACAGCATGAAATTTGATAAATCATGCAAGATCTTGCAGTGGAATACTCAGTGAAAATATCAAGTAGTACACTTTAATTTCTCTTCCAGCCCAAAGGTAGATGTAATTAATGCTCAAAAGAAAATATTTCCTAGACAGATGCCAAGAAATAATTTAATTTAAATAAACCTTACCTATCTCTTACTAATCACAATGCAAGGGTATCGTAGGTGCAATCTACTCTTATCCTGCTCCAAAGCAACATACCCCAAAATCACAGCAGCTGTGCAAATGTAACATGGTGGACACTGCTGCGTGTTCTATGGTGGACCAGAGTGAAGCCTGCATTACTGGAGGGACTACCAGTCTCAGTGGTCTCTAGTCAAACGACTCCCGCGTAGTGGGAACTCCATAAATCTATTAACAACATTACTTCTCAGTGATGGATGCACTTCAAATCCTTCTTGCTATACACAGTTTGGCTCTGTCTCTGGCTCTTGGATTTCCTGTTATCTGACCTTTTCTTACTTCTGGACCATTCTCTTCATTTCCTCCCCGGTATTGTGCTCAAATTTGCTTTTGACCTCGAACCATGCAACAGATTGCATGTTTTGCCCATTGAATTATGCAATTCAGTAGGCTCTTAAAACTATTCCGCTCATGCTGCCCATATCTCATACTCCATGGGTCCCTTCTCTCTTAACTGGGGTTGTGTCTATGATTTGACTTACCTATTACTATCCCCAACTGTAAAAATGAATTCTGGAACTTGGGTGGTTTGCTATGAATTATTGGACCTTGGCATTCTTGGTTGCATTCGTCCCTCACTGGTATAGTTTCATCATTTGGGCCCTTGTGTACAGTTGGAATCCTGTGAATACCTGGATATTTGCAGACGCTTGAACTCTTGTGGAGACTGCATGTTCTCCTTAGGATTACTGTCTGTATTCCGTTGGGTGCACTGTTGTGACCTCCAGATCTATTACTTTTTCATCTACAAATCCTATTTGTCTATGTGTCTCTGTATTCTAAAGTCTTACTTAGGGTTCTATAGGTTACACTGTGTTGGCTTCTCTGGCTTCTCTCTCTAACAGGATCATATTCAACATTGCATTTATGATCTACAAAGGAGCCTTGAACCGAATACCAAAACAATTGTCGGCTAAACTACACACATCTGGAGGCTGCTGCATATCATGACAAACTATAAAATGGTTGAAGTCTAAGCTAACGCGTGAAGAGGAGATTGGCAAGAAGTTGATCTAATACCACCATGAAGTGTCTGGAACTCAATCCTTTGGGTTAAGAGGGTGTGCATTACAAAAGCCAGGGCATTCCGAAAATAGCTCAATAAGCTGACATGCTGTCCCTGAGTTTCAAATGTTTAGGAAGTAGTGAGGTATTGACAGGGGGGAGGGTGGGATAAACAACAGCATAGAGAACACCAAAAATCTAGGCACAGAAATGAGAGACAGGACTAAGAGGAGCAGATGTTGTGGTATGCCAGTTGCAGAGGAAGAAGAAGGAGCCAGGTTTGCCAGCTCAGTTCAAGTCTAGTACTGAGAGCAAGGTAGAGACATGCAGAAAAAGGGAGGGCAACTAGACACAGTGGACGTTTGATGCAGCTGTCATTAGGGAGGCACATTTTGTGGCTACTAATTAGTAACAGTACAGAGAAGTTCTGTTTTCTGATTAATTGTGTGCGTCCAATGATCCAGGAAGGATGCTAAGAATCCATATTGAATAAAAGTGTGAATCTCTTTTGGAATGAGAACAATTGGAACTTCATTACAGGAATAACTAACATTAAATATAGTTACCCTCTCAACAGGGGCCTCAAGTGTTTCTTCAATGCTGTGGTCAGCTTCAAAAGAATCCTAAAAGAAACAAACACACAAATAATGTTAAATACAAATACACAAAGGGCTCTCTCATTTTCTGGTTTAATACATCAAATACAAGGAATTCTAACTGATCATTATGAAGAAAGCAATTGGTATGCCCTTCTTTCCCTATCATCAGTGCTTAAGCGCATGAGTCATAATATATAAGCGGTAGCCTTCCGAGAATGTTTTTTTCTGGAAATAATTTCTCATGAATCTACATCCAATTCAATCTACTGCTCCGATCAAGATGTTCGTGTGACACATCAACATCAAAAAAGAGCAGATTTTAAGGTGTAATAAAAGTAATGGTAATATAGAGGGAAGGGTAATAGGACTACATTTAGTTCTCCAGAAACATATTATGACAGTCTACTCAATAGGTTTAAGATGCTCAAAACCATGAAAGAATTAGATAAGAAAAACAAATAAGATAGAAAAAATGGTGAGCTGAAAATGCAAACCAAAAGGGGTAGATGAATGTATTCGCTCCCAAAAATCGATACCCTTATTTGAACGAGGTTTGGTAGAATGATCCCAAAAAGGTTCTTGGAAAAGCGTAACTATACTTTTCACACAGGTAGATTTAAATGATGGAAAACAACATCAATTGAAGTAGAATCCTTTATGTGTGAACCTTATAGTCAAAGATTTCCTTAACTCTAGCAGAAAGCATGTTGAATATGAATAGGGGATTTATCAAGAAAGGAAATGTTTAGTAAAACTATTCTGCTCTTTACAACTACTTACTGGTCCCAGGAGGACTTTGTCAATTTTCTGTGGGCTGGCAGGTGAGCTCTAAGATACAAGAGAATGTCAGGAATTATAGTTTGAAATGTAAAACAATACATATCATGGAATGTATCATCCTTCCTTGTACAGATGTATCTTCTGATACCTACAGAGTTTAGCAGGATAGGCGTTAATGAGTACACCAACAAAACCGAACTTCGCCAGCATTTTCACAATATGACCCGAGAAGAGGGGGCATTACTGGTTGGGTAATGCCCCTGGGCTATAAGCCAGAGCAATGCATAGTCCCTTCTTCCTTTCCATGGCGGCCATTAAAACCGATGGGAAAAAAAGTTTTAAAAAGTAAATGAAAAAATGACCGCCATGGAAGTGGTGAAGGGACTACTCGTAGTCTCTTCTCCCTTTCCACGGCAGCCACTATGTGTTTCCGCAGCAGAGAAGCAGAGGATTCAGAGAATTCTCGGTACGGTAAGGCCAGACGAGGGCCAGTGAGCTTGCATGTAACAAGCTCATTGACCCTCGACTGGTACTAATAAATATTACGGACCTGGTAGCCTCTGATATCAGGTTGAAAAATAACCTGATATTAACTTCATGATTAGTGTTGTGGGAGTGCTAACACATGTTTTTGCCCTTTACATGCTTGTTTTTGCCATAAAAATCATTTCACATATCCAGCACAGACAGTGATTATTGAAATCAGTAAATGGAAAATGATGCATGTTAAAAAAACAGCATGAAATTTGATAAATCATGCAAGATCTTGCAGTGGAATACCCAGTGAAAATATCAAGTAATACACTTTAATTTCTCATCCAGCCCAAAGGTAGATGTAATTAATGCTCAAAAGAAAATATTTCCTAGACAGATGCCAAGAAATAATTTAATTTAAATAAACCTTACCCATCTCTTACTAATCACAATGCAAGGGTATCGTAAGTGCAATCTACTCTTATCCTGCTCCAAAGCAACATACCCCAAAATCACAGCAGCTGTGCAAATGTAACATGGTGGACACTGCTGAGTGTTCTATGGTGGACTAGAGTGGAGCCTGCATTACTGGAGAGACTAACAGTCTCAGTGGTCTCTAGTCAAACGACTCCCGTGTAGTGGGAACTCCATAAATCTATTAACAACATCACTTCTCAGTGATGGATGCACTTCAATTCCTTCTTGCTATACACAGTTTGGCTCTGTCGCTGGCTCTTGGATTTCCTGTTATCTGACCTTTTCTTACTTCTGGACCATTCTTCATTTCCTCCCCTGTATTGTGCTCAAATTTGCTTTTGACCTCGAACCATGCAACAGATTGCATGTTTTGCCCATTGAATTATGCAATTCAGTAGGCTCTTAAAACTATTCCGCTCATGCTGCCCATTTCTCATACTCCATGGGTCCCTTCTCTCTTAACTGGGGTTGTGTCTATGCTTTGACTTACCTATTACTATCCCCAACTGTAAAAATGAATTCTGGAACTTGGGTGGTTTGCTATGAATTATTGGACCTTGGCATTCTTGGTTGCATTCGTCCCTCACTGGTATAGTTTCATCACTTGGGCCCTTGTGTACAATTGGAATCCTGTGAATACTTGGATATTTGCAGACGCTTGAACTCTTGTGGAAACTGCATGTTCTCCTTAGGATTACTGTCTGTATTCCATTGGGTGCACTACTGTGACCTCCAGATCTATTACTTTTTCATCTACAAACTCTATTTGTCTATGTGTCTCTGTATTCTAAAGTCTTACTTAGGGTTCTATAGGTTACACCGTGTTGGCTTCTCTGGCTTCCCTCTCTAACGGGATCATATTCAACATTGCATGTATGATCTACAAAGGAGCCTTGAACCGAATACCAAAACAATTGTCGGCTAAACTACACACATCTGGAGGCTGTTGCATATCATGACAAACAACTATAAAATGGTTGAAGTCTAAGCTAACGCGTGAAGAGGAGATTGGCAAGAAGTTGATCTAATACCACCATGAAGAAAGGAAATGTTTAGTAAAACTATTCTGCTGTTTACAACTACTTACTGGTCCCAGGAGGACTTTGTCAATTTTCTGTGGGCTGGCAGGTGAGCTCTAAGAAACAAGAGAATGTCAGGAATTATAGTTTGAAATGTAAAACAATACATATCATGGAATGTATCATCCTTCCTTGTACAGATGTGTCTTCTGATACCTACAGAGTTTAGCAGGATAGGCGTTAATGAGTACACCAACAAAACCAAACTTCGCCAGCATTTTCACAATATGACCCGAGAAGAGGGGGCATTACTGGTTGGGTAATGCCCCGGGGCTATAAGCCAGAGCAATGCATAGTCCCTTCTTCCTTTCCATGGCGGCCATTAAAACCGATGGGAAAAAAAGTTTAAAAAAGTAAATGAAAAAATGACCGCCATGGAAGTGGCGAAGGGACTACTCGTAGTCTCTTCTCCCTTTCCACGGCAGCCACTCTGTGTTTCCGCAGCAGAAAAGCAGAGGATTCAGAGCCTTCTCGGTGAGGTAAGGCCAAACGAGGGCCAATGAGCTTGCTTGTAACAAGCTCATTGACCCTCGACTGGTACTAATAAATATTACGGACCTGGTAGCCTCTGATATCAGGTTGATAAATAACCTGATATTAACTTCATGATTAGTTTTGTGGGAGTGCTAACACATGTTTTTGCCCTTTACATGCTTGTTTTTGCCATCAAAATCATTTCACATATCCAGCACAGACAGTGATTATTGAAATCAGTAAATGGAAAATGATGCATGTTAAAAAAACAGCATGAAATTTGATAAATCATGCAAGATCTTGCAGTGGAATACTCAGTGAAAATATCAAGTAATACACTTTAATTTCTCTTCCAGCCCAAAGGTAGATGTAATTAATGCTCAAAAGAAAATATTTCCTAGACAGATGCCAAGAAATAATTTAATTTAAATAAACCTTACCCATCTCTTACTGATCACAATGCAAGGGTATCCTAAGTGCAATCTACTCTTATCCTGCTCCAAAGCAACATACCCCAAAATCACAGCAGCTGCGCAAATGTAACATGGTGGACACTGCTGAATGTTCTATGGTGGACCAGAGTGGAGCCTGCATTACTGGAGGGACTACCAGTCTCAGTGGTCTCTAGTCAAACGACTCCCGCGTAGCGGGAACTCCATAAATCTATTAACAACATCACTTCTCAGTGATGGATGCACTTCAATTCCTTCTTGCTATACACAGTTTGGCTCTGTCTCTGGCTCTTGGATTTCCTGTTATCTGACCTTTTCTTACTTCTGGACCATTCTTCATTTCCTCCCCTGTATTATGCTCAAATTTGCTTTTGACCTCGAACCATGCAACAGATTGCATGTTTTGCCCATTGAATTATGCAATTCAGTAGGCTCTTAAAACTATTCCGCTCATGCTGCCCATATCTCATACTCCATGGGCCCCTTCTCTCTTAACTGGGGTTGTGTCTATGATTTGACTTACCTATTACTATCCCCAACTGTAAAAATGAATTCTGGAACTTGGGTGGTTTGCTATGAATTATTGGACCTTGGCATTCTTGGTTGCATTCGTCCCTCACTGGTATAGTTTCATCACTTGGGCCCTTGTGTACAGCTGGAATCCTGTGAATACTTGGATATTTGCAGACGCTTGAACTCTTGTGGAAACTGCATGTTCTCCTTAGGATTACTGTCTGTATTCCATTGGGTGCACTGTTGTGACCTCCAGATCTATTACTTTTTCATCTACAAACCCTATTTGTCTATGTGTCTCTGTATTCCAAAGTCTTACTTAGGTTTCTATAGGTTACACTGTGTTGGCTTCTCTGGCTTCCCTCTCTAACAGGATCATATTCAACATTGCATGTATGATCTACAAAGGAGCCTTGAACCGAATACCAAAACAATTGTCGGCTAAACTACACACATCTGGAGGCTGTTGCATATCATGACAAACAACTATAAAATGGTTGATGTCTAAGCTAATGCGTGAAGAGGAGATTGGCAAGAAGTTGATCTAATACCACCATGAAGTGTCTGGAACTCAATCCTTTGGGTTAAGAGGCTGTGCATTACAAAAGCCAGGGCATTCCGAAAATAGCCTCAATAAGCTGACATGCTGTCCCTGAGTTTCAAATGTTCAGGAAGTAGTGAGGTATTGACAGGGTGGGAGGGTGGGATAAACAACAGCATAGAGAACACCAAAAATCTAGGCACAGAAATGAGAGACAGGACTAAGAGGAGCAGATGTTGTGGTATGCGAGTTGCAGAGGAAGAAGAAGGAGCCAAGTTTGCCAGCTCAGTTCAAGTCCAGTACTGAGAGCAAGGTAGAGACATGCAGAAAAAGGGAGGGCAAGCAGACACAATGGACGTTTGATGCAGCTGTCATTAGGGAGGCACATTTTGTGGCTACTAATTAGTAACAGTACAGAGAAGTTCTGTTTTCTGATTAATTGTATGTGTCCAATGATCCAGGAAGGATGCTAAGAATCCATATTGAATAAAAGTGTGAATCTCTTTTGCAATGAGAACAATTGGAACTTCATTACAGGAATAACTAACATTAAATATAGTTACCCTCTCAACAGGGGCCTCACGTGTTTCTTCAATGCTGTGGTCAGCTTCAAAAGGATCCTAAAAGAAACAAACACACAAATAATGTTAAGTACAAATACACAAAGGGCTCTCTCATTTTCTGGTTTAATACATCAAATACAAGGAATTCTAACTGATCATTATGAAGAAAGCAATTGGTATGCCCTTCTTTCCCTATCATCAGTGCTTAAGCGCATGAGTCATAATATATAAGCGGTAGCCTTCCTAAAATGTTTGTTTCTGGAAATAATTTCTCATGAATCTACATCCAATTCAATCTACTGTTCCGATCAAGATGTTCGTGTGACACATCAACATCAAAAAAGAGCAGATTTTAAGATGTAAAAAAAGTAATGGTAATATAGAGGGAAGGGAAATAGGACTACATTTAGTTCTCCAGAAAAATATTTTGACATTCTACCCAATAGGTTTAAGATGCTCAAAACCATGAAAGAATTAGATAAGAAAAACAAATAAGATAGAAAAAATGGTGAGCTGAAAATGCAAACCAAAAGGGGTAGATGAATGTATTCGCTCCCAAAAATCGATACCCTTATTTGAACGAGGTTTGGTAGAATGATCCCAAAAAGGTTCTTGGAAAAGCGTAACTATACTTTTCACACAGGTAGATTTAAATGATGGAAAACAACATCAATTGAAGTAGAATCCTTTATGTGTGAACCTTATAGTCAAAGATTTCCTTAACTCTAGCAGAAAGCATGTTGAATATGAATAGGGGATTTATGAAGAAAGGAAATGTTTAGTAAAACTATTCTGCTGTTTACAACTACTTACTGGTCCCAGGAGGACTTTGTCAATTTTCTGTGGGCTGGCAGGTGAGCTCTAAGAAACAAGAGAATGTCAGGAATTATAGTTTGAAATGTAAAACAATACATATCATGGAATGTATCATCCTTCCTTGTACAGATGTGTCTTCTGATACCTACAGAGTTTAGCAGGATAGGCGTTAATGAGTACACCAACAAAACCAAACTTCGCCAGCATTTTCACAATATGACCCGAGAAGAGGGGGCATTACTGGTTGGGTAATGCCCCGGGGCTATAAGCCAGAGCAATGCATAGTCCCTTCTTCCTTTCCATGGCGGCCATTAAAACCGATGGGAAAAAAAAGTTTAAAAAAGTAAATGAAAAAATGACCGCCATGGAAGTGGCGAAGGGACTACTCGTAGTCTCTTCTCCCTTTCCACGGCAGCCACTCGGTGTTTCCGCAGCAGAAAAGCAGAGGATTCAGAGCCTTCTCAGTGAGGTAAGGCCAAACGAGGGCCAATGAGCTTCCTTGTAACAAGCTCATTGACCCTCGACTGGTACTAATAAATATTACGGACCTGGTAGCCTCTGATATCAGGTTGAAAATAACCTGATATTAACTTCATGATTAGTTTTGTGGGAGTGCTAACACATGTTTTTGCCCTTTACATGCTTGTTTTTGCCATAAAAATCATTTCACATATCCAGCACAGACAGTGATTATTGAAATCAGTAAATGGAAAATGATGCATGTTAAAAAAACAGCATGAAATTTGATAAATCATGCAAGATCGTGCAGTGGAATACTCAGTGAAAATATCAAGTAGTACACTTTAATTTCTCTTCCAGCCCAAAGGTAGATGTAATTAATGCTCAAAAGAAAATATTTCCTAGACAGATGCCAAGAAATAATTTAATTTAAATAAACCTTACCTATCTCTTACTAATCACAATGCAAGGGTATCGTAGGTGCAATCTACTCTTATCCTGCTCCAAAGCAACATACCCCAAAATCACAGCAGCTGTGCAAATGTAACATGGTGGACACTGCTGCGTGTTCTATGGTGGACCAGAGTGAAGCCTGCATTACTGGAGGGACTACCAGTCTCAGTGGTCTCTAGTCAAACGACTCCCGCGTAGTGGGAACTCCATAAATCTATTAACAACATTACTTCTCAGTGATGGATGCACTTCAAATCCTTCTTGCTATACACAGTTTGGCTCTGTCTCTGGCTCTTGGATTTCCTGTTATCTGACCTTTTCTTACTTCTGGACCATTCTCTTCATTTCCTCCCCGGTATTGTGCTCAAATTTGCTTTTGACCTCGAACCATGCAACAGATTGCATGTTTTGCCCATTGAATTATGCAATTCAGTAGGCTCTTAAAACTATTCCGCTCATGCTGCCCATATCTCATACTCCATGGGTCCCTTCTCTCTTAACTGGGGTTGTGTCTATGATTTGACTTACCTATTACTATCCCCAACTGTAAAAATGAATTCTGGAACTTGGGTGGTTTGCTATGAATTATTGGACCTTGGCATTCTTGGTTGCATTCGTCCCTCACTGGTATAGTTTCATCATTTGGGCACTTGTGTACAGTTGGAATCCTGTGAATACTTGGATATTTGCAGACGCTTGAACTCTTGTGGAGACTGCATGTTCTCCTTAGGATTACTGTCTGTATTCCGTTGGGTGCACTGTTGTGACCTCCAGATCTATTACTTTTTCATCTACAAATCCTATTTGTCTATGTGTCTCTGTATTCTAAAGTCTTACTTAGGGTTCTATAGGTTACACTGTGTTGGCTTCTCTGGCTTCTCTCTCTAACAGGATCATATTCAACATTGCATTTATGATCTACAAAGGAGCCTTGAACCGAATACCAAAACAATTGTCGGCTAAACTACACACATCTGGAGGCTGCTGCATATCATGACAAACTATAAAATGGTTGAAGTCTAAGCTAACGCGTGAAGAGGAGATTGGCAAGAAGTTGATCTAATACCACCATGAAGTGTCTGGAACTCAATCCTTTGGGTTAAGAGGCTGTGCATTACAAAAGCCAGGGCATTCCGAAAATAGCTCAATAAGCTGACATGCTGTCCCTGAGTTTCAAATGTTTAGGAAGTAGTGAGGTATTGACAGGGGGGAGGGTGGGATAAACAACAGCATAGAGAACACCAAAAATCTAGGCACAGAAATGAGAGACAGGACTAAGAGGAGCAGATGTTGTGGTATGCCAGTTGCAGAGGAAGAAGAAGGAGCCAGGTTTGCCAGCTCAGTTCAAGTCTAGTACTGAGAGCAAGGTAGAGACATGCAGAAAAAGGGAGGGCAAGCAGACACAGTGGACGTTTGATGCAGCTGTCATTAGGGAGGCACATTTTGTGGCTACTAATTAGTAACAGTACAGAGAAGTTCTGTTTTCTGATTAATTGTGTGCGTCCAATGATCCAGGAAGGATGCTAAGAATCCATATTGAATAAAAGTGTGAATCTCTTTTGGAATGAGAACAATTGGAACTTCATTACAGGAATAACTAACATTAAATATAGTTACCCTCTCAACAGGGGCCTCAAGTGTTTCTTCAATGCTGTGGTCAGCTTCAAAAGGATCCTAAAAGAAACAAACACACAAATAATGTTAAATACAAATACACAAAGGGCTCTCTCATTTTCTGGTTTAATACATCAAATACAAGGAATTCTAACTGATCATTATGAAGAAAGCAATTGGTATGCCCTTCTTTCCCTATCATCAGTGCTTAAGCGCATGAGTCATAATATATAAGCGGTAGCCTTCCGAGAATGTTTGTTTCTGGAAATAATTTCTCATGAATCTACATCCAATTCAATCTACTGCTCCGATCAAGATGTTCGTGTGACACATCAACATCAAAAAAGAGCAGATTTTAAGGTGTAATAAAAGTAATGCTAATATAGAGGGAAGGGAAATAGGACTACATTTAGTTCTCCAGAAACATATTATGACAGTCTACTCAATAGGTTTAAGATGCTCAAAACCATGAAAGAATTAGATAAGAAAAACAAATAAGATAGAAAAAATGGTGAGCTGAAAATGCAAACCAAAAGGGGTAGATGAATGTATTCGCTCCCAAAAATCGATACCCTTATTTGAACGAGGTTTGGTAGAATGATCCCAAAAAGGTTCTTGGAAAAGCGTAACTATACTTTTCACACAGGTAGATTTAAATGATGGAAAACAACATCAATTGAAGTAGAATCCTTTATGTGTGAACCTTATAGTCAAAGATTTCCTTAACTCTAGCAGAAAGCATGTTGAATATGAATAGGGGATTTATCAAGAAAGGAAATGTTTAGTAAAACTATTCTGCTCTTTACAACTACTTACTGGTCCCAGGAGGACTTTGTCAATTTTCTGTGGGCTGGCAGGTGAGCTCTAAGATACAAGAGAATGTCAGGAATTATAGTTTGAAATGTAAAACAATACATATCATGGAATGTATCATCCTTCCTTGTACAGATGTATCTTCTGATACCTACAGAGTTTAGCAGGATAGGCGTTAATGAGTACACCAACAAAACCGAACTTCGCCAGCATTTTCACAATATGACCCGAGAAGAGGGGGCATTACTGGTTGGGTAATGCCCCTGGGCTATAAGCCAGAGCAATGCATAGTCCCTTCTTCCTTTCCATGGCGGCCATTAAAACCGATGGGAAAAAAAAGTTTTAAAAAGTAAATGAAAAAATGACCGCCATGGAAGTGGTGAAGGGACTACTCGTAGTCTCTTCTCCCTTTCCACGGCAGCCACTATGTGTTTCCGCAGCAGAGAAGCAGAGGATTCAGAGCATTCTCGGTACGGTAAGGCCAGACGAGGGCCAGTGAGCTTGCATGTAACAAGCTCATTGACCCTCGACTGGTACTAATAAATATTACGGACCTGGTAGCCTCTGATATCAGGTTGAAAAATAACCTGATATTAACTTCATGATTAGTGTTGTGGGAGTGCTAACACATGTTTTTGCCCTTTACATGCTTGTTTTTGCCATAAAAATCATTTCACATATCCAGCACAGACAGTGATTATTGAAATCAGTAAATGGAAAATGATGCATGTTAAAAAAACAGCATGAAATTTGATAAATCATGCAAGATCTTGCAGTGGAATACCCAGTGAAAATATCAAGTAATACACTTTAATTTCTCATCCAGCCCAAAGGTAGATGTAATTAATGCTCAAAAGAAAATATTTCCTAGACAGATGCCAAGAAATAATTTAATTTAAATAAACCTTACCCATCTCTTACTAATCACAATGCAAGGGTATCGTAAGTGCAATCTACTCTTATCCTGCTCCAAAGCAACATACCCCAAAATCACAGCAGCTGTGCAAATGTAACATGGTGGACACTGCTGAGTGTTCTATGGTGGACTAGAGTGGAGCCTGCATTACTGGAGAGACTAACAGTCTCAGTGGTCTCTAGTCAAACGACTCCCGTGTAGTGGGAACTCCATAAATCTATTAACAACATCACTTCTCAGTGATGGATGCACTTCAATTCCTTCTTGCTATACACAGTTTGGCTCTGTCGCTGGCTCTTGGATTTCCTGTTATCTGACCTTTTCTTACTTCTGGACCATTCTTCATTTCCTCCCCTGTATTGTGCTCAAATTTGCTTTTGACCTCGAACCATGCAACAGATTGCATGTTTTGCCCATTGAATTATGCAATTCAGTAGGCTCTTAAAACTATTCCGCTCATGCTGCCCATATCTCATACTCCATGGGTCCCTTCTCTCTTAACTGGGGTTGTGTCTATGCTTTGACTTACCTATTACTATCCCCAACTGTAAAAATGAATTCTGGAACTTGGGTGGTTTGCTATGAATTATTGGACCTTGGCATTCTTGGTTGCATTCGTCCCTCACTGGTATAGTTTCATCACTTGGGCCCTTGTGTACAATTGGAATCCTGTGAATACTTGGATATTTGCCGACGCTTGAACTCTTGTGGAAACTGCATGTTCTCCTTAGGATTACTGTCTGTATTCCATTGGGTGCACTACTGTGACCTCCAGATCTATTACTTTTTCATCTACAAACTCTATTTGTCTATGTGTCTCTGTATTCTAAAGTCTTACTTAGGGTTCTATAGGTTACACCGTGTTGGCTTCTCTGGCTTCCCTCTCTAACGGGATCATATTCAACATTGCATGTATGATCTACAAAGGAGCCTTGAACCGAATACCAAAACAATTGTCGGCTAAACTACACACATCTGGAGGCTGTTGCATATCATGACAAACAACTATAAAATGGTTGAAGTCTAAGCTAACGCGTGAAGAGGAGATTGGCAAGAAGTTGATCTAATACCACCATGAAGAAAGGAAATGTTTAGTAAAACTATTCTGCTGTTTACAACTACTTACTGGTCCCAGGAGGACTTTGTCAATTTTCTGTGGGCTGGCAGGTGAGCTCTAAGAAACAAGAGAATGTCAGGAATTATAGTTTGAAATGTAAAACAATACATATCATGGAATGTATCATCCTTCCTTGTACAGATGTGTCTTCTGATACCTACAGAGTTTAGCAGGATAGGCGTTAATGAGTACACCAACAAAACCAAACTTCGCCAGCATTTTCACAATATGACCCGAGAAGAGGGGGCATTACTGGTTGGGTAATGCCCCGGGGCTATAAGCCAGAGCAATGCATAGTCCCTTCTTCCTTTCCATGGCGGCCATTAAAACCGATGGGAAAAAAAAGTTTAAAAAAGTAAATGAAAAAATGACCGCCATGGAAGTGGCGAAGGGACTACTCGTAGTCTCTTCTCCCTTTCCACGGCAGCCACTCTGTGTTTCCGCAGCAGAAAAGCAGAGGATTCAGAGCCTTCTCGGTGAGGTAAGGCCAAACGAGGGCCAATGAGCTTGCTTGTAACAAGCTCATTGACCCTCGACTGGTACTAATAAATATTACGGACCTGGTAGCCTCTGATATCAGGTTGATAAATAACCTGATATTAACTTCATGATTAGTTTTGTGGGAGTGCTAACACATGTTTTTGCCCTTTACATGCTTGTTTTTGCCATCAAAATCATTTCACATATCCAGCACAGACAGTGATTATTGAAATCAGTAAATGGAAAATGATGCATGTTAAAAAAACAGCATGAAATTTGATAAATCATGCAAGATCTTGCAGTGGAATACTCAGTGAAAATATCAAGTAATACACTTTAATTTCTCTTCCAGCCCAAAGGTAGATGTAATTAATGCTCAAAAGAAAATATTTCCTAGACAGATGCCAAGAAATAATTTAATTTAAATAAACCTTACCCATCTCTTACTGATCACAATGCAAGGGTATCCTAAGTGCAATCTACTCTTATCCTGCTCCAAAGCAACATACCCCAAAATCACAGCAGCTGCGCAAATGTAACATGGTGGACACTGCTGAATGTTCTATGGTGGACCAGAGTGGAGCCTGCATTACTGGAGGGACTACCAGTCTCAGTGGTCTCTAGTCAAACGACTCCCGCGTAGCGGGAACTCCATAAATCTATTAACAACATCACTTCTCAGTGATGGATGCACTTCAATTCCTTCTTGCTATACACAGTTTGGCTCTGTCTCTGGCTCTTGGATTTCCTGTTATCTGACCTTTTCTTACTTCTGGACCATTCTTCATTTCCTCCCCTGTATTATGCTCAAATTTGCTTTTGACCTCGAACCATGCAACAGATTGCATGTTTTGCCCATTGAATTATGCAATTCAGTAGGCTCTTAAAACTATTCCGCTCATGCTGCCCATATCTCATACTCCATGGGCCCCTTCTCTCTTAACTGGGGTTGTGTCTATGATTTGACTTACCTATTACTATCCCCAACTGTAAAAATGAATTCTGGAACTTGGGTGGTTTGCTATGAATTATTGGACCTTGGCATTCTTGGTTGCATTCGTCCCTCACTGGTATAGTTTCATCACTTGGGCCCTTGTGTACAGCTGGAATCCTGTGAATACTTGGATATTTGCAGACGCTTGAACTCTTGTGGAAACTGCATGTTCTCCTTAGGATTACTGTCTGTATTCCATTGGGTGCACTGTTGTGACCTCCAGATCTATTACTTTTTCATCTACAAACCCTATTTGTCTATGTGTCTCTGTATTCCAAAGTCTTACTTAGGTTTCTATAGGTTACACTGTGTTGGCTTCTCTGGCTTCCCTCTCTAACAGGATCATATTCAACATTGCATGTATGATCTACAAAGGAGCCTTGAACCGAATACCAAAACAATTGTCGGCTAAACTACACACATCTGGAGGCTGTTGCATATCATGACAAACAACTATAAAATGGTTGATGTCTAAGCTAATGCGTGAAGAGGAGATTGGCAAGAAGTTGATCTAATACCACCATGAAGTGTCTGGAACTCAATCCTTTGGGTTAAGAGGCTGTGCATTACAAAAGCCAGGGCATTCCGAAAATAGCCTCAATAAGCTGACATGCTGTCCCTGAGTTTCAAATGTTCAGGAAGTAGTGAGGTATTGACAGGGTGGGAGGGTGGGATAAACAACAGCATAGAGAACACCAAAAATCTAGGCACAGAAATGAGAGACAGGACTAAGAGGAGCAGATGTTGTGGTATGCGAGTTGCAGAGGAAGAAGAAGGAGCCAAGTTTGCCAGCTCAGTTCAAGTCCAGTACTGAGAGCAAGGTAGAGACATGCAGAAAAAGGGAGGGCAAGCAGACACAATGGACGTTTGATGCAGCTGTCATTAGGGAGGCACATTTTGTGGCTACTAATTAGTAACAGTACAGAGAAGTTCTGTTTTCTGATTAATTGTATGTGTCCAATGATCCAGGAAGGATGCTAAGAATCCATATTGAATAAAAGTGTGAATCTCTTTTGCAATGAGAACAATTGGAACTTCATTACAGGAATAACTAACATTAAATATAGTTACCCTCTCAACAGGGGCCTCACGTGTTTCTTCAATGCTGTGGTCAGCTTCAAAAGGATCCTAAAAGAAACAAACACACAAATAATGTTAAGTACAAATACACAAAGGGCTCTCTCATTTTCTGGTTTAATACATCAAATACAAGGAATTCTAACTGATCATTATGAAGAAAGCAATTGGTATGCCCTTCTTTCCCTATCATCAGTGCTTAAGCGCATGAGTCATAATATATAAGCGGTAGCCTTCCTAAAATGTTTGTTTCTGGAAATAATTTCTCATGAATCTACATCCAATTCAATCTACTGTTCCGATCAAGATGTTCGTGTGACACATCAACATCAAAAAAGAGCAGATTTTAAGATGTAAAAAAAGTAATGGTAATATAGAGGGAAGGGAAATAGGACTACATTTAGTTCTCCAGAAAAATATTTTGACATTCTACCCAATAGGTTTAAGATGCTCAAAACCATGAAAGAATTAGATAAGAAAAACAAATAAGATAGAAAAAATGGTGAGCTGAAAATGCAAACCAAAAGGGGTAGATGAATGTATTCGCTCCCAAAAATCGATACCCTTATTTGAACGAGGTTTGGTAGAATGATCCCAAAAAGGTTCTTGGAAAAGCGTAACTATACTTTTCACACAGGTAGATTTAAATGATGGAAAACAACATCAATTGAAGTAGAATCCTTTATGTGTGAACCTTATAGTCAAAGATTTCCTTAACTCTAGCAGAAAGCATGTTGAATATGAATAGGGGATTTATGAAGAAAGGAAATGTTTAGTAAAACTATTCTGCTGTTTACAACTACTTACTGGTCCCAGGAGGACTTTGTCAATTTTCTGTGGGCTGGCAGGTGAGCTCTAAGAAACAAGAGAATGTCAGGAATTATAGTTTGAAATGTAAAACAATACATATCATGGAATGTATCATCCTTCCTTGTACAGATGTGTCTTCTGATACCTACAGAGTTTAGCAGGATAGGCGTTAATGAGTACACCAACAAAACCAAACTTCGCCAGCATTTTCACAATATGACCCGAGAAGAGGGGGCATTACTGGTTGGGTAATGCCCCGGGGCTATAAGCCAGAGCAATGCATAGTCCCTTCTTCCTTTCCATGGCGGCCATTAAAACCGATGGGAAAAAAAAGTTTAAAAAAGTAAATGAAAAAATGACCGCCATGGAAGTGGCGAAGGGACTACTCGTAGTCTCTTCTCCCTTTCCACGGCAGCCACTCGGTGTTTCCGCAGCAGAAAAGCAGAGGATTCAGAGCCTTCTCAGTGAGGTAAGGCCAAACGAGGGCCAATGAGCTTCCTTGTAACAAGCTCATTGACCCTCGACTGGTACTAATAAATATTACGGACCTGGTAGCCTCTGATATCAGGTTGAAAATAACCTGATATTAACTTCATGATTAGTTTTGTGGGAGTGCTAACACATGTTTTTGCCCTTTACATGCTTGTTTTTGCCATAAAAATCATTTCACATATCCAGCACAGACAGTGATTATTGAAATCAGTAAATGGAAAATGATGCATGTTAAAAAAACAGCATGAAATTTGATAAATCATGCAAGATCGTGCAGTGGAATACTCAGTGAAAATATCAAGTAGTACACTTTAATTTCTCTTCCAGCCCAAAGGTAGATGTAATTAATGCTCAAAAGAAAATATTTCCTAGACAGATGCCAAGAAATAATTTAATTTAAATAAACCTTACCTATCTCTTACTAATCACAATGCAAGGGTATCGTAGGTGCAATCTACTCTTATCCTGCTCCAAAGCAACATACCCCAAAATCACAGCAGCTGTGCAAATGTAACATGGTGGACACTGCTGCGTGTTCTATGGTGGACCAGAGTGAAGCCTGCATTACTGGAGGGACTACCAGTCTCAGTGGTCTCTAGTCAAACGACTCCCGCGTAGTGGGAACTCCATAAATCTATTAACAACATTACTTCTCAGTGATGGATGCACTTCAAATCCTTCTTGCTATACACAGTTTGGCTCTGTCTCTGGCTCTTGGATTTCCTGTTATCTGACCTTTTCTTACTTCTGGACCATTCTCTTCATTTCCTCCCCGGTATTGTGCTCAAATTTGCTTTTGACCTCGAACCATGCAACAGATTGCATGTTTTGCCCATTGAATTATGCAATTCAGTAGGCTCTTAAAACTATTCCGCTCATGCTGCCCATATCTCATACTCCATGGGTGCCTTCTCTCTTAACTGGGGTTGTGTCTATGATTTGACTTACCTATTACTATCCCCAACTGTAAAAATGAATTCTGGAACTTGGGTGGTTTGCTATGAATTATTGGACCTTGGCATTCTTGGTTGCATTCGTCCCTCACTGGTATAGTTTCATCATTTGGGCCCTTGTGTACAGTTGGAATCCTGTGAATACTTGGATATTTGCAGACGCTTGAACTCTTGTGGAGACTGCATGTTCTCCTTAGGATTACTGTCTGTATTCCGTTGGGTGCACTGTTGTGACCTCCAGATCTATTACTTTTTCATCTACAAATCCTATTTGTCTATGTGTCTCTGTATTCTAAAGTCTTACTTAGGGTTCTATAGGTTACACTGTGTTGGCTTCTCTGGCTTCTCTCTCTAACAGGATCATATTCAACATTGCATTTATGATCTACAAAGGAGCCTTGAACCGAATACCAAAACAATTGTCGGCTAAACTACACACATCTGGAGGCTGCTGCATATCATGACAAACTATAAAATGGTTGAAGTCTAAGCTAACGCGTGAAGAGGAGATTGGCAAGAAGTTGATCTAATACCACCATGAAGTGTCTGGAACTCAATCCTTTGGGTTAAGAGGCTGTGCATTACAAAAGCCAGGGCATTCCGAAAATAGCTCAATAAGCTGACATGCTGTCCCTGAGTTTCAAATGTTTAGGAAGTAGTGAGGTATTGACAGGGGGGAGGGTGGGATAAACAACAGCATAGAGAACACCAAAAATCTAGGCACAGAAATGAGAGACAGGACTAAGAGGAGCAGATGTTGTGGTATGCCAGTTGCAGAGGAAGAAGAAGGAGCCAGGTTTGCCAGCTCAGTTCAAGTCTAGTACTGAGAGCAAGGTAGAGACATGCAGAAAAAGGGAGGGCAAGCAGACACAGTGGACGTTTGATGCAGCTGTCATTAGGGAGGCACATTTTGTGGCTACTAATTAGTAACAGTACAGAGAAGTTCTGTTTTCTGATTAATTGTGTGCGTCCAATGATCCAGGAAGGATGCTAAGAATCCATATTGAATAAAAGTGTGAATCTCTTTTGGAATGAGAACAATTGGAACTTCATTACAGGAATAACTAACATTAAATATAGTTACCCTCTCAACAGGGGCCTCAAGTGTTTCTTCAATGCTGTGGTCAGCTTCAAAAGGATCCTAAAAGAAACAAACACACAAATAATGTTAAATACAAATACACAAAGGGCTCTCTCATTTTCTGGTTTAATACATCAAATACAAGGAATTCTAACTGATCATTATGAAGAAAGCAATTGGTATGCCCTTCTTTCCCTATCATCAGTGCTTAAGCGCATGAGTCATAATATATAAGCGGTAGCCTTCCGAGAATGTTTGTTTCTGGAAATAATTTCTCATGAATCTACATCCAATTCAATCTACTGCTCCGATCAAGATGTTCGTGTGACACATCAACATCAAAAAAGAGCAGATTTTAAGGTGTAATAAAAGTAATGGTAATATAGAGGGAAGGGAAATAGGACTACATTTAGTTCTCCAGAAACATATTATGACAGTCTACTCAATAGGTTTAAGATGCTCAAAACCATGAAAGAATTAGATAAGAAAAACAAATAAGATAGAAAAAATGGTGAGCTGAAAATGCAAACCAAAAGGGGTAGATGAATGTATTCGCTCCCAAAAATCGATACCCTTATTTGAACGAGGTTTGGTAGAATGATCCCAAAAAGGTTCTTGGAAAAGCGTAACTATACTTTTCACACAGGTAGATTTAAATGATGGAAAACAACATCAATTGAAGTAGAATCCTTTATGTGTGAACCTTATAGTCAAAGATTTCCTTAACTCTAGCAGAAAGCATGTTGAATATGAATAGGGGATTTATCAAGAAAGGAAATGTTTAGTAAAACTATTCTGCTCTTTACAACTACTTACTGGTCCCAGGAGGACTTTGTCAATTTTCTGTGGGCTGGCAGGTGAGCTCTAAGATACAAGAGAATGTCAGGAATTATAGTTTGAAATGTAAAACAATACATATCATGGAATGTATCATCCTTCCTTGTACAGATGTATCTTCTGATACCTACAGAGTTTAGCAGGATAGGCGTTAATGAGTACACCAACAAAACCGAACTTCGCCAGCATTTTCACAATATGACCCGAGAAGAGGGGGCATTACTGGTTGGGTAATGCCCCTGGGCTATAAGCCAGAGCAATGCATAGTCCCTTCTTCCTTTCCATGGCGGCCATTAAAACCGATGGGAAAAAAAAGTTTTAAAAAGTAAATGAAAAAATGACCGCCATGGAAGTGGTGAAGGGACTACTCGTAGTCTCTTCTCCCTTTCCACGGCAGCCACTATGTGTTTCCGCAGCAGAGAAGCAGAGGATTCAGAGCATTCTCGGTACGGTAAGGCCAGACGAGGGCCAGTGAGCTTGCATGTAACAAGCTCATTGACCCTCGACTGGTACTAATAAATATTACGGACCTGGTAGCCTCTGATATCAGGTTGAAAAATAACCTGATATTAACTTCATGATTAGTGTTGTGGGAGTGCTAACACATGTTTTTGCCCTTTACATGCTTGTTTTTGCCATAAAAATCATTTCACATATCCAGCACAGACAGTGATTATTGAAATCAGTAAATGGAAAATGATGCATGTTAAAAAAACAGCATGAAATTTGATAAATCATGCAAGATCTTGCAGTGGAATACCCAGTGAAAATATCAAGTAATACACTTTAATTTCTCATCCAGCCCAAAGGTAGATGTAATTAATGCTCAAAAGAAAATATTTCCTAGACAGATGCCAAGAAATAATTTAATTTAAATAAACCTTACCCATCTCTTACTAATCACAATGCAAGGGTATCGTAAGTGCAATCTACTCTTATCCTGCTCCAAAGCAACATACCCCAAAATCACAGCAGCTGTGCAAATGTAACATGGTGGACACTGCTGAGTGTTCTATGGTGGACTAGAGTGGAGCCTGCATTACTGGAGAGACTAACAGTCTCAGTGGTCTCTAGTCAAACGACTCCCGTGTAGTGGGAACTCCATAAATCTATTAACAACATCACTTCTCAGTGATGGATGCACTTCAATTCCTTCTTGCTATACACAGTTTGGCTCTGTCGCTGGCTCTTGGATTTCCTGTTATCTGACCTTTTCTTACTTCTGGACCATTCTTCATTTCCTCCCCTGTATTGTGCTCAAATTTGCTTTTGACCTCGAACCATGCAACAGATTGCATGTTTTGCCCATTGAATTATGCAATTCAGTAGGCTCTTAAAACTATTCCGCTCATGCTGCCCATATCTCATACTCCATGGGTCCCTTCTCTCTTAACTGGGGTTGTGTCTATGCTTTGACTTACCTATTACTATCCCCAACTGTAAAAATGAATTCTGGAACTTGGGTGGTTTGCTATGAATTATTGGACCTTGGCATTCTTGGTTGCATTCGTCCCTCACTGGTATAGTTTCATCACTTGGGCCCTTGTGTACAATTGGAATCCTGTGAATACTTGGATATTTGCAGACGCTTGAACTCTTGTGGAAACTGCATGTTCTCCTTAGGGTTACTGTCTGTATTCCATTGGGTGCACTACTGTGACCTCCAGATCTATTACTTTTTCATCTACAAACTCTATTTGTCTATGTGTCTCTGTATTCTAAAGTCTTACTTAGGGTTCTATAGGTTACACCGTGTTGGCTTCTCTGGCTTCCCTCTCTAACGGGATCATATTCAACATTGCATGTATGATCTACAAAGGAGCCTTGAACCGAATACCAAAACAATTGTCGGCTAAACTACACACATCTGGAGGCTGTTGCATATCATGACAAACAACTATAAAATGGTTGAAGTCTAAGCTAACGCGTGAAGAGGAGATTGGCAAGAAGTTGATCTAATACCACCATGAAGAAAGGAAATGTTTAGTAAAACTATTCTGCTGTTTACAACTACTTACTGGTCCCAGGAGGACTTTGTCAATTTTCTGTGGGCTGGCAGGTGAGCTCTAAGAAACAAGAGAATGTCAGGAATTATAGTTTGAAATGTAAAACAATACATATCATGGAATGTATCATCCTTCCTTGTACAGATGTGTCTTCTGATACCTACAGAGTTTAGCAGGATAGGCGTTAATGAGTACACCAACAAAACCAAACTTCGCCAGCATTTTCACAATATGACCCGAGAAGAGGGGGCATTACTGGTTGGGTAATGCCCCGGGGCTATAAGCCAGAGCAATGCATAGTCCCTTCTTCCTTTCCATGGCGGCCATTAAAACCGATGGGAAAAAAAAGTTTAAAAAAGTAAATGAAAAAATGACCGCCATGGAAGTGGCGAAGGGACTACTCGTAGTCTCTTCTCCCTTTCCACGGCAGCCACTCTGTGTTTCCGCAGCAGAAAAGCAGAGGATTCAGAGCCTTCTCGGTGAGGTAAGGCCAAACGAGGGCCAATGAGCTTGCTTGTAACAAGCTCATTGACCCTCGACTGGTACTAATAAATATTACGGACCTGGTAGCCTCTGATATCAGGTTGATAAATAACCTGATATTAACTTCATGATTAGTTTTGTGGGAGTGCTAACACATGTTTTTGCCCTTTACATGCTTGTTTTTGCCATCAAAATCATTTCACATATCCAGCACAGACAGTGATTATTGAAATCAGTAAATGGAAAATGATGCATGTTAAAAAAACAGCATGAAATTTGATAAATCATGCAAGATCTTGCAGTGGAATACTCAGTGAAAATATCAAGTAATACACTTTAATTTCTCTTCCAGCCCAAAGGTAGATGTAATTAATGCTCAAAAGAAAATATTTCCTAGACAGATGCCAAGAAATAATTTAATTTAAATAAACCTTACCCATCTCTTACTGATCACAATGCAAGGGTATCCTAAGTGCAATCTACTCTTATCCTGCTCCAAAGCAACATACCCCAAAATCACAGCAGCTGCGCAAATGTAACATGGTGGACACTGCTGAATGTTCTATGGTGGACCAGAGTGGAGCCTGCATTACTGGAGGGACTACCAGTCTCAGTGGTCTCTAGTCAAACGACTCCCGCGTAGCGGGAACTCCATAAATCTATTAACAACATCACTTCTCAGTGATGGATGCACTTCAATTCCTTCTTGCTATACACAGTTTGGCTCTGTCTCTGGCTCTTGGATTTCCTGTTATCTGACCTTTTCTTACTTCTGGACCATTCTTCATTTCCTCCCCTGTATTATGCTCAAATTTGCTTTTGACCTCGAACCATGCAACAGATTGCATGTTTTGCCCATTGAATTATGCAATTCAGTAGGCTCTTAAAACTATTCCGCTCATGCTTCCCATATCTCATACTCCATGAGCCCCTTCTCTCTTAACTGGGGTTGTGTCTATGATTTGACTTACCTATTACTATCCCCAACTGTAAAAATGAATTCTGGAACTTGGGTGGTTTGCTATGAATTATTGGACCTTGGCATTCTTGGTTGCATTCGTCCCTCACTGGTATAGTTTCATCACTTGGGCCCTTGTGTACAGCTGGAATCCTGTGAATACTTGGATATTTGCAGACGCTTGAACTCTTGTGGAAACTGCATGTTCTCCTTAGGATTACTGTCTGTATTCCATTGGGTGCACTGTTGTGACCTCCAGATCTATTACTTTTTCATCTACAAACCCTATTTGTCTATGTGTCTCTGTATTCCAAAGTCTTACTTAGGTTTCTATAGGTTACACTGTGTTGGCTTCTCTGGCTTCCCTCTCTAACAGGATCATATTCAACATTGCATGTATGATCTACAAAGGAGCCTTGAACCGAATACCAAAACAATTGTCGGCTAAACTACACACATCTGGAGGCTGTTGCATATCATGACAAACAACTATAAAATGGTTGATGTCTAAGCTAATGCGTGAAGAGGAGATTGGCAAGAAGTTGATCTAATACCACCATGAAGTGTCTGGAACTCAATCCTTTGGGTTAAGAGGCTGTGCATTACAAAAGCCAGGGCATTCCGAAAATAGCCTCAATAAGCTGACATGCTGTCCCTGAGTTTCAAATGTTCAGGAAGTAGTGAGGTATTGACAGGGTGGGAGGGTGGGATAAACAACAGCATAGAGAACACCAAAAATCTAGGCACAGAAATGAGAGACAGGACTAAGAGGAGCAGATGTTGTGGTATGCGAGTTGCAGAGGAAGAAGAAGGAGCCAAGTTTGCCAGCTCAGTTCAAGTCCAGTACTGAGAGCAAGGTAGAGACATGCAGAAAAAGGGAGGGCAAGCAGACACAATGGACGTTTGATGCAGCTGTCATTAGGGAGGCACATTTTGTGGCTACTAATTAGTAACAGTACAGAGAAGTTCTGTTTTCTGATTAATTGTATGTGTCCAATGATCCAGGAAGGATGCTAAGAATCCATATTGAATAAAAGTGTGAATCTCTTTTGCAATGAGAACAATTGGAACTTCATTACAGGAATAACTAACATTAAATATAGTTACCCTCTCAACAGGGGCCTCACGTGTTTCTTCAATGCTGTGGTCAGCTTCAAAAGGATCCTAAAAGAAACAAACACACAAATAATGTTAAGTACAAATACACAAAGGGCTCTCTCATTTTCTGGTTTAATACATCAAATACAAGGAATTCTAACTGATCATTATGAAGAAAGCAATTGGTATGCCCTTCTTTCCCTATCATCAGTGCTTAAGCGCATGAGTCATAATATATAAGCGGTAGCCTTCCTAAAATGTTTGTTTCTGGAAATAATTTCTCATGAATCTACATCCAATTCAATCTACTGTTCCGATCAAGATGTTCGTGTGACACATCAACATCAAAAAAGAGCAGATTTTAAGATGTAAAAAAAGTAATGGTAATATAGAGGGAAGGGAAATAGGACTACATTTAGTTCTCCAGAAAAATATTTTGACATTCTACCCAATAGGTTTAAGATGCTCAAAACCATGAAAGAATTAGATAAGAAAAACAAATAAGATAGAAAAAATGGTGAGCTGAAAATGCAAACCAAAAGGGGTAGATGAATGTATTCGCTCCCAAAAATCGATACCCTTATTTGAACGAGGTTTGGTAGAATGATCCCAAAAAGGTTCTTGGAAAAGTGTAACTATACTTTTCACACAGGTAGATTTAAATGATGGAAAACAACATCAATTGAAGTAGAATCCTTTATGTGTGAACCTTATAGTCAAAGATTTCCTTAACTCTAGCAGAAAGCATGTTGAATATGAATAGGGGATTTATGAAGAAAGGAAATGTTTAGTAAAACTATTCTGCTGTTTACAACTACTTACTGGTCCCAGGAGGACTTTGTCAATTTTCTGTGGGCTGGCAGGTGAGCTCTAAGATACAAGAGAATGTCAGGAATTATAGTTTGAAATGTAAAACAATACATATCATGGAATGTATCATCCTTCCTTGTACAGATGTATCTTCTGATACCTACAGAGTTTAGCAGGATAGGCGTTAATGAGTACACCAACAAAACCGAACTTCGCCAGCATTTTCACAATATGACCCGAGAAGAGGGGGCATTACTGGTTGGGTAATGCCCCGGGGCTATAAGCCAGAGCAATGCATAGTCCCTTCTTCCTTTCCATGGCGGCCATTAAAACCGATGGGAAAAAAAAGTTTTAAAAAATAAATGAAAAAATGACCGCCATGGAAGTGGCGAAGGGACTACTCGTAGTCTCTTCTCCCTTTCCACGGCAGCCACTATGTGTTTCCGCAGCAGAGAAGCAGAGGATTCAGAGCCTTCTCGGTACGGTAAGGCCAGACGAGGGCCAATGAGCTTGCTTGTAACAAGCTCATTGACCCTCGACTGGTACTAATAAATATTACGGACCTGATAGCCTCTGATATCATGTTGAAAAATAACCTGATATTAACTTCATGATTAGTGTTGTGGGAGTGCTAACACATGTTTTTGCCCTTTACATGCTTGTTTTTGCCATAAAAATCATTTCACATATCCAGCACAGACAGTGATTATTGAAATCAGTAAATGGAAAATGATGCAAGTTAAAAAAACAGCATGAAATTTGATAAATCATGCAAGTTCTTGTAGTGGAATACCCAGTGAAAATATCAAGTAATACACTTTAATTTCTCATCCAGCCCAAAGGTCGATGTAATTAATGCTCAAAAGAAAATATTTCCTAGACAGATGCCAAAAAATAATTTAATTTAAATAAACCTTACCCATCTCTTACTAATCACAATGCAAGGGTATCGTAGGTGCAATCTACTCTTATCCTGCTCCAAAGCAACATACCCCAAAATCACAGCAGCTGTGCAAATGTAACATGGTGGACACTGCTGAGTGTTCTATGGTGGACCAGAGTGAAGCCTGCATTACTGGAGGGACTACCAGTCTCAGTGGTCTCTAGTCAAACGACTCCCGCGTAGTGGGAACTCCATAAATCTATTAACAACATTACTTCTCAGTGATGGATGCACTTCAAATCCTTCTTGCTATACACAGTTTGGCTCTGTCTCTGGCTCTTGGATTTCCTGTTATCTGACCTTTTCTTACTTCTGGACCATTCTTCATTTCCTCCCCTGTATTGTGCTCAAATTTGCTTTTGACCTCGAACCATGCAACAGATTGCATGTTTTGCCCATTGAATTATGCAATTCAGTAGGCTCTTAAAACTATTCCGCTCATGCTGCCCATATCTCATACTCCATGGGTCCCTTCTCTCTTTACTGGGGTTGTGTCTATGCTTTGACTTACCTATTACTATCCCCAACTGTAAAAATGAATTCTGGAACTTGGGTGGTTTGCTATGAATTATTGGACCTTGGCATTCTTGGTTGCATTCGTCCCTCACTGGTATAGTTTCATCATTTGGGCCCTTTTGTACAGTTGGAATCCTGTGAATACTTGGATATTTGCAGACGCTTGAACTCTTGTGGAAACTGCATGTTCTCATTAGGATTACTGTCTGTATTCCGTTGGGTGCACTGTTGTGACCTCCAGATCTATTACTTTTTCATCTACAAACCCTATTTGTCTATGTGTCTCTGTATTCTAAAGTCTTACTTAGGGTTCTATAGATTACACTGTGTTGGCTTCTCTGGCTTCTCTCTCTAACAGGATCATATTCAACATTGCATTTATGATCTACAAAGGAGCCTTGAACCGAATACCAAAACAATTGTCGGCTAAACTACACACATCTGGAGGCTGCTGCATATCATGACAAACTATAAAATGGTTGAAGTCTAAGCTAACGCGTGAAGAGGAGATTGGCAAGAAGTTGATCTAATACCACCATGAAGTGTCTGGAACTCAATCCTTTGGGTTAAGAGGCTGTGCATTACAAAAGCCAGGGCATTCCGAAAATAGCTCAATAAGCTGACATGCTGTCCCTGAGTTTCAAATGTTTAGGAAGTAGTGAGGTATTGACAGGGTGGGAGGGTGGGATAAACAACAGCATAGAGAACACCAAAAATCTAGGCACAGAAATGAGAGACAGGACTAAGAGGAGCAGATGTTGTGGTATGCCAGTTGCAGAGGAAGAAGAAGGAGCCAAGTTTGCCAGCTCAGTTCAAGTCTAGCACTGAGAGCAAGGTAGAGACATGCAGAAAAAGGGAGGGCAAGCAGACACAGTGGACGTTTGATGCAGCTGTCATTAGGGAGGCACATTTTGTGGCTACTAATTAGTAACAGTACAGAGAAGTTCTGTTTTCTGATTAATTGTGTGCGTCCAATGATCCAGGAAGGATGCTAAGAATCCATATTGAATAAAAGTGTGAATCTCTTTTGGAATGAGAACAATTGGAACTTCATTACAGGAATAACTAACATTAAATATAGTTACCCTCTGAACAGGGGCCTCAAGTGTTTCTTCAATGCTGTGGTCAGCTTCAAAAGGATCCTAAAAGAAACAAACACACAAATAATGTTAAGTACAAATACACAAAGGGCTCTCTCATGTTCTGGTTTAATACATCAAATACAAGGAATTCTAACTGATCATTATGAAGAAAGCAAATTGGTATGCCCTTCTTTCCCTATCATCAGTGCTTAAGCGCATGATTCATAATATATAAGCGGTAGCCTTCCGAGAATGTTTGTTTCTGGAAATAATTTCTCATGAATCTACATCCAATTCAAACTACTGCTCCGATCAAGATGTTCGTGTGACACATCAACATCAAAAAAGAGCAGATTTTAAGGTGTAAAAAAAGTAATGGTAATATAGAGGGAAGGGGAAATATGACTTCATTTAGTTCTCCAGAAAAATATTTTGACAGTCTACTCAATAGGTTTAAGATGCTCAAAACCATGAAAGAATTAGATAAGAAAAACAAATAAGATAGAAAAAAATGGTGAGCTGAAAATGCAAACCAAAAGGGGTAGATGAATGTATTCGCCCCCAAAAATCGATACCCTTATTTGAACGAGGTTTGGTAGAATGATCCCAAAAAGGTTCTTGGAAAAGCGTAACTATACTTTTCACACAGGTAGATTTAAATGATGGAAAACAACATCAATTGAAGTAGAATCCTTTATGTGTGAACCTTATAGTCAAAGATTTCCTTAACTCTAGCAGAAAGCATGTTGAATATGAATAGGGGATTTATGAAGAAAGGAAATGTTTAGTAAAACTATTCTGCTGTTTACAACTACTTACTGGTCCCAGGAGGACTTTGTCAATTTTCTGTGGGCTGGCAGGTGAGCTCTAAGATACAAGAGAATGTCAGGAATTATAGTTTGAAATGTAAAACAATACATATCATGGGATGTATCATCCTTCCTTGTACAGATGTATCTTCTGATACCAACAGAGTTTAGCAGGATAGGCGTTAATGAGTACACCAACAAAACCGAACTTCGCCAGCATTTTCACAATATGACCCGAGAAGAGGGGGCATTACTGGTTGGGTAATGCCCCGGGGCTATAAGCCAGAGCAATGCATAGTCCCTTCTTCCTTTCCATGGCGGCCATTAAAACCGATGGGAAAAAAAAGTTTTAAAAAGTAAATGAAAAAATGACCGCCATGGAAGTGGCGAAGGGCCTACTCGTAGTCTCTTCACCCTTTCCACGATAGCCACTATGTGTTTCCGCAGCAGAGAAGCAGAGGATTCAGAGCCTTCTCGGTACGGTAAGGCCAGACGAGGGCCAATGAGCTTGCTTGTAGCAAGCTCATTGACCCTCGACTGGTACTAATAAATATTACGGACCTGATAGCCTCTGATATCATGTTGAAAAATAACCTGATATTAACTTCATGATTAGTGTTGTGGGAGTGCTAACACATGTTTTTGCCCTTTACATGCTTGTTTTTGCCATAAAAATCATTTCACATATCCAGCACAGACAGTGATTATTGAAATCAGTAAATGGAAAATGATGCAAGTTAAAAAAAACAGCATGAAATTTGATAAATCATGCAAGATCTTGTAGTGGAATACCCAGTGAAAATATCAAGTAATACACTTTAATTTCTCATCCAGCCCAAAGGTAGATGTAATTAATGCTCAAAAGAAAATATTTCCTAGACAGATGCCAAAAAATAATTTAATTTAAATAAACCTTACCCATCTCTTTCTAATCACAACGCAAGGGTATCGTAAGTGCAATCTACTCTTATCCTGCTCCAAAGCAACATACCCCAAAATCACAGCAGCTGTGCAAATGTAATATGGTGGACACTGCTGAGTGTTCTATGGTGGACCAGAGTGAAGCCTGCATTACTGGAGGGACTACCAGTCTCAGTGGTCTCTAGTCAAACGACTCCCGCGTAGTGGGAACTCCATAAATCTATTAACAACATTACTTCTCAGTGATGGATGCACTTCAAATCCTTCTTGCTATACACAGTTTGGCTCTGTCTCTGGCTCTTGGATTTCCTGTTATCTGACCTTTTCTTACTTCTGGACCATTCTTCATTTCCTCCCCTGTATTGTGCTCAAATTTGCTTTTGACCTCGAACCATGCAACAGATTGCATGTTTTACCCATTGAATTATGCAATTCAGTAGGATCTTAAAACTATTCCGCTCATGCTGCCCATATCTCATACTCCATGGGTCCCTTCTCTCTTAACTGGGGTTGTGTCTATGATTTGACTTACCTATTACTATCCCCAACTGTAAAAATTAATTCTGGAACTTGGGTGGTTTGCTATGAATTATTGGACCTTGGCATTCTTGGTTGCATTCGTCCCTCACTGGTATAGTTTCATCACTTGGGCCCTTGTGTACAGTTGGTATCCTGTGAATACTTGGATATTTGCAGACGCTTGGACTCTTGTGGAAACTGCATGTTCTCCTTAGGATTACTGTCTGTATTCCGTTGGGTGCACTGTTGTGACCTCCAGATCTATTACTTTTTCATCTACAAACCCTATTTGTCTATGTGTCTCTGTACTCTAAAGTCTTACTTAGGGTTCTATAGGTTACACTGTGTTGGCTTCTCTGGCTTCCCTCTCTAACAGGATCATATTCAACATTGCATTTATGATCTACAAAGGAGCCTTGAACCGAATACCAAAACAATTGTCGGCTAAATTACACACATCTGGAGGCTGTTGCATATCATGACAAACTATAAAATGGTTGAAGTCTAAGCTAACGCGTGAAGAGGAGATTGGCAAGAAGTTGATCTAATACCACCATGAAGTGTCTGGAACTCAATCCTTTGGGTTAAGAGGCTGTGCATTACAAAAGCCAGGGCATTCCGAAAATAGCCTCAATAAGCTGACATGCTGTCCCTGAGTTTCAAATGTCCAGGAAGTAGTGAGGTATTGACAGGGTGGGAGGGTGGTATAAACAACAGCATAGAGAACACCAAAAATCTAGGCACAGAAATGAGAGACAGGACTAAGAGGAGCAGATGTTGTGGTATGCCAGTTGCAGAGGAAGAAGAAGGAGCCAAGTTTGCCAGCTTAGTTCAAGTGTAGTACTGAGAGCAAGGTAGAGACATGCAGAAAAAGGGAGGGCAAGCAGACACAGTGGACGTTTGATGCAGCTGTCATTAGGGAGGCACATTTTGTGGCTACTAATTAGTAACAGTACAGAGAAGTTCTGTTTTCTGATTAATTGTGTGCGTCCAATGATCCAGGAAGGATGCTAAGAATCCATATTGAATAAAAGTGTGAATCTCTTTTGGAATGAGAACAATTGGAACTTCATTACAGGAATAACTAACATTAAATATAGTTACCCTCTGAACAGGGGCCTCAAGTGTTTCTTCAATGCTGTGGTCAGCTTCAAAAGGATCCTAAAAGAAACAAAAACACAAATAATGTTAAGTACAAATACACAAAGGGCTCTCTCATTTTCTGGTTTAATACATCAAATACAAGGAATTCTAACTGATCATTATGAAGAAAGCAATTGGTATGCCCTTCTTTCCCTATCATCAGTGCTTAAGCGCATGAGTCATAATATATAAGCGGTAGCCTTCCGAGAATGTTTGTTTCTGGAAATAATTTCTCATGAATCTACATCCAATTCAATCTACTGCTCCGATCAAGATGTTCGTGTGACACATCAACATCAAAAAAGAGCAGATTTTAAGGTGTAAAAAAAGTAATGGTCATATAGAGGGAAGGGAAATAGGACTACATTTAGTTCTCCAGAAAAATATTTTGACAGTCTACTCAATAGTTTTAAGATGCTCAAAACCATGAAAGAATTAGATAAGAAAAACAAATAAGATAGAAAAAATGGTGAGCTGAAAATGCAAACCAAAAGGGGTAGATGAATGTATTCGCTCCCAAAAATCGATACCCATATTTGAACGAGGTTTGGTAGAATGATCCCAAAAAGGTTCTTGGAAAAGCGTAACTATACTTTTCACACAGGTAGATTTAAATGATGGAAAACAACACCAATTGAAGTAGAATCCTTTATGTGTGAACCTTATAGTCAAAGATTTCCTTAACTCTAGCAGAAAGCATGTTGAATATGAATAGGGGATTTATGAAGAAAGGAAATGTTTAGTTAAACTATTCTGCTGTTTACAACTACTTACTGGTCCCAGGAGGACTTTGTCAATTTTCTGTGGGCTGGCAGGTGAGCTCTAAGATACAAGAGAATGTCAGGAATTATAGTTTGAAATGTAAAACAATACATATCATGGAATGTATCATCCTTCCCTGGACAGATGTGTCTTTTGATACCTACAGAGTTTAGCAGGATAGGCGTTAATGAGTACACCAACAAAACCGAACTTCGCCAGCATTTTCACAATATGACCCAAGAAGAGGGGGCATTACTGGTTGGGTAATGCCCCGGGGCTATAAGCCAGAGCAATGCATAGTCCCTTCTTCCTTTCCAATGGCGGCCATTAAAACCGATGGGAAAAAAAAGTTTAAAAAAGTAAATGAAAAAATGACCGCCATGGAAGTGGCGAAGGGACTACTTGTAGTCTCTTCTCCCTTTCCACGGCAGCCACTCTGTGTCTCTGCAGCAGAAAAGCAGAGGATTCAGAGCCTTCTCGGAGAGGTAAGGCCAAACGAGGGCCAATGAGCTTGCTTGTAACAAGCTCATTGACCCTCGACTGGTACTAATAAATATTACGGACCTGGTAGCCTCTGATATCAGGTTGAAAAATAACCTGATATTAACTTCATGATTAGTGTTGTGGGAGTGCTAACACATGTTTTTGCCCTTTTCATGCTTGTTTTTGCCATAAAAATCATTTCACATATCCAGCACAGACAGTGATTATTGAAATCAGTAAATGGAAAATGATGCATGTTAAAAAAACAGCATGAAATTTGATAAATCATGCAAGATCTTGCAGTGGAATACTCAGTGAAAATATCAAGTAATACACTTTAATTTCTCTTCCAGCCCAAAGGTAGATGTAATTAATGCTCAAAAGAAAATATTTCCTAGACAGATGCCAAGAAATATTTTAATTTAAATAAACCTTACCCATCTCTTACTAATCACAATGCAAGGGTATCCTAAGTGCAATCTACTCTTATCCTGCTCCAAAGCAACATACCCCAAAATCACAGCAGCTGCGCAAATGTAACATGGTGGACACTACTGAATGTTCTATGGTGGACCAGAGTGGAGCCTGCATTACTGGAGGGACTACCAGTCTCAGTGGTCTCTAGTCAAACGATTCCCGCGTAGTGGGAACTCCATAAAGCTATTAACAACATCACTTCTCAGTGATGGATGCACTTCAATTCCTTCTTGCTATACACAGTTTGGCTCTGTCTCTGGCTCTTGGATTTCCTGTTATCTGACCTTTTCTTACTTCTGGACCATTCTTCATTTCCTCCCCTGTATTATGCTCAAATTTGCTTTTGACCTCGAACCATGCAACAGATTGCATGTTTTGCCATTGAATTATGCAAGTCATTAGGCTCTTAAAACTATTCCGCTCATGCTGCCCATAGCTCATACTCCATGGGTCCCTTCTCTCTTAACTGGGGTTGTGTCTATGCTTTGACTTACCTATTACTATCCCCAACTGTAAAAATGAATTCTGGAACTTGGGTGGTTTGCTATGAATTATTGGACCTTGGCATTCTTGGTTGCATTCGTCCCTCACTGGTATAGTTTCATCACTTGGGCCCTTGTGTACAGCTGGAATCCTGTGAATACTTGGATATTTGCAGACGCTTGAACTCTTGTGGAAACTGCATGTTCTCCTTAGGATTACTGTCTGTATTCCATTGGGTGCACTGTTGTGACCTCCAGATCTATTACTTTTTCATTTACAAACCCTATGTGTCTATGTGTCTCTGTACTCTAAAGTCTTACTTAGGGTTCTATAGGTTACACTGTGTTGGCTTCTCTGGCTTCCCTCTCTAACAGGATCATATTCAACATTGCATTTATGATCTACAAAGGAGCCTTGAACCGAATACCAAAACAATTGTCGGCTAAATTACACACATCTGGAGGCTGTTGCATATCATGACAAACTATAAAATGGTTGAAGTCTAAGCTAACGCGTGAAGAGGAGATTGGCAAGAAGTTGATCTAATACCACCATGAAGTGTCTGGAACTCAATCCTTTGGGTTAAGAGGCTGTGCATTACAAAAGCCAGGGCATTCCGAAAATAGCCTCAATAAGCTGACATGCTGTCCCTGAGTTTCAAATGTCCAGGAAGTAGTGAGGTATTGACAGGGTGGGAGGGTGGTATAAACAACAGCATAGAGAACACCAAAAATCTAGGCACAGAAATGAGAGACAGGACTAAGAGGAGCAGATGTTGTGGTATGCCAGTTGCAGAGGAAGAAGAAGGAGCCAAGTTTGCCAGCTTAGTTCAAGTGTAGTACTGAGAGCAAGGTAGAGACATGCAGAAAAAGGGAGGGCAAGCAGACACAGGGGACGTTTGATGCAGCTGTCATTAGGGAGGCACATTTTGTGGCTACTAATTAGTAACAGTACAGAGAAGTTCTGTTTTCTGATTAATTGTGTGCGTCCAATGATCCAGGAAGGATGCTAAGAATCCATATTGAATAAAAGTGTGAATCTCTTTTGGAATGAGAACAATTGGAACTTCATTACAGGAATAACTAACATTAAATATAGTTATCCTCTGAACAGGGGCCTCAAGTGTTTCTTCAATGCTGTGGTCAGCTTCAAAAGGATCCTAAAAGAAACAAAAACACAAATAATGTTAAGTACAAATACACAAAGGGCTCTCTCATTTTCTGGTTTAATACATCAAATACAAGGAATTCTAACTGATCATTATGAAGAAAGCAATTGGTATGCCCTTCTTTCCCTATCATCAGTGCTTAAGCGCATGAGTCATAATATATAAGCGGTAGCCTTCCGAGAATGTTTGTTTCTGGAAATAATTTCTCATGAATCTACATCCAATTCAATCTACTGCTCCGATCAAGATGTTCGTGTGACACATCAACATCAAAAAAGAGCAGATTTTAAGGTGTAAAAAAAGTAATGGTCATATAGAGGGAAGGGAAATAGGACTACATTTAGTTCTCCAGAAAAATATTTTGACAGTCTACTCAATAGTTTTAAGATGCTCAAAACCATGAAAGAATTAGATAAGAAAAACAAATAAGATAGAAAAAATGGTGAGCTGAAAATGCAAACCAAAAGGGGTAGATGAATGTATTCGCTCCCAAAAATCGATACCCATATTTGAACGAGGTTTGGTAGAATGATCCCAAAAAGGTTCTTGGAAAAGCGTAACTATACTTTTCACACAGGTAGATTTAAATGATGGAAAACAACATCAATTGAAGTAGAATCCTTTATGTGTGAACCTTATAGTCAAAGATGTCCTTAACTCTAGCAGAAAGCATGTTGAATATGAATAGGGGATTTATGAAGAAAGGAAATGTTTAGTAAAACTATTCTGCTGTTTACAACTACTTACTGGTCCCAGGAGGACTTTGTCAATTTTCTGTGGGCTGGCAGGTGAGCTCTAAGATACAAGAGAATGTCAGGAATTATAGTTTGAAATGTAAAACAATACATATCATGGAATGTATCATCCTTCCCTGGACAGATGTGTCTTTTGATACCTACAGAGTTTAGCAGGATAGGCGTTAATGAGTACACCAACAAAACCGAACTTCGCCAGCATTTTCACAATATGACCCAAGAAGAGGGGGCATTACTGGTTGGGTAATGCCCCGGGGCTATAAGCCAGAGCAATGCATAGTCCCTTCTTCCTTTCCAATGGCGGCCATTAAAACCGATGGGAAAAAAAAGTTTAAAAAAGTAAATGAAAAAATGACCGCCATGGAAGTGGCGAAGGGACTACTTGTAGTCTCTTCTCCCTTTCCACGGCAGCCACTCTGTGTCTCCGCAGCAGAAAAGCAGAGGATTCAGAGCCTTCTCGGAGAGGTAAGGCCAAACGAGGGCCAATGAGCTTGCTTGTAACAAGCTCATTGACCCTCGACTGGTACTAATAAATATTACGGACCTGGTAGCCTCTGATATCAGGTTGAAAAATAACCTGATATTAACTTCATGATTAGTGTTGTGGGAGTGCTAACACATGTTTTTGCCCTTTACATGCTTGTTTTTGCCATAAAAATCATTTCACATATCCAGCACAGACAGTGATTATTGAAATCAGTAAATGGAAAATGATGCATGTTAAAAAAACAGCATGAAATTTGATAAATCATGCAAGATCTTGCAGTGGAATACTCAGTGAAAATATCAAGTAATACACTTTAATTTCTCTTCCAGCACAAAGGTAGATGTAATTAATGCTCAAAAGAAAATATTTCCTAGACAGATGCCAAGAAATAATTTAATTTAAATAAACCTTACCCATCTCTTACTAATCACAATGCAAGGGTATCCTAAGTGCAATCTACTCTTATCCTGCTCCAAAGCAACATACCCCAAAATCACAGCAGCTGCGCAAATGTAACATGGTGGACACTACTGAATGTTCTATGGTGGACCAGAGTGGAGCCTGCATTACTGGAGGGACTACCAGTCTCAGTGGTGTCTAGTCAAACGACTCCCGCGTAGTGGGAACTCCATAAATCTATTAACAACATCACTTCTCAGTGATGGATGCACTTCAATTCCTTCTTGCTATACACAGTTTGGCTCTGTCTCTGGCTCTTGGATTTCCTGTTATCTGACCTTTTCTTACTTCTGGACCATTCTTCATTTCCTCCCCTGTATTGTGCTCAAATTTGCTTTTGACCTCGAACCATGCAACAGATTGCATGTTTTGCCCATTGAATTATGCAAGTCATTAGGCTCTTAAAACTATTCCGCTCATGCTGCCCATAGCTCATACTCCATGGGTCCCTTCTCTCTTAACTGGGGTTGTGTCTATGCTTTGACTTACCTATTACTATCCCCAACTGTAAAAATGAATTCTGGAACTTGGGTGGTTTGCTATGAATTATTGGACCTTGGCATTCTTGGGTGCATTCGTCCCTCACTGGTATAGTTTCATCACTTGGGCCCTTGTGTACAGCTGGAATCCTGTGAATACTTGGATATTTGCAGACGCTTGAACTCTTGTGGAAACTGCATGTTCTCCTTAGGATTACTGTCTGTATTCCATTGGGTGCACTGTTGTGACCTCCAGATCTATTACTTTTTCATTTACAAACCCTATGTGTCTATGTGTCTCTGTACTCTAAAGTCTTACTTAGGGTTCTATAGGTTACACTGTGTTGGCTTCTCTGGCTTCCCTCTCTAACAGGATCATATTCAACATTGCATTTATGATCTACAAAGGAGCCTTGAACCGAATACCAAAACAATTGTCGGCTAAATTACACACATCTGGAGGCTGTTGCATATCATGACAAACTATAAAATGGTTGAAGTCTAAGCTAACGCGTGAAGAGGAGATTGGCAAGAAGTTGATCTAATACCACCATGAAGTGTCTGGAACTCAATCCTTTGGGTTAAGAGGCTGTGCATTACAAAAGCCAGGGCATTCCGAAAATAGCCTCAATAAGCTGACATGCTGTCCCTGAGTTTCAAATGTCCAGGAAGTAGTGAGGTATTGACAGGGTGGGAGGGTGGTATAAACAACAGCATAGAGAACACCAAAAATCTAGGCACAGAAATGAGAGACAGGACTAAGAGGAGCAGATGTTGTGGTATGCCAGTTGCAGAGGAAGAAGAAGGAGCCAAGTTTGCCAGCTTAGTTAAAGTGTAGTACTGAGAGCAAGGTAGAGACATGCAGAAAAAGGGAGGGCAAGCGGACACAGTGGACGTTTGATGCAGCTGTCATTAGGGAGGCACATTTTGTGGCTACTAATTAGTAACAGTACAGAGAAGTTCTGTTTTCTGATTAATTGTGTGCGTCCAATGATCCAGGAAGGATGCTAAGAATCCATATTGAATAAAAGTGTGAATCTCTTTTGGAATGAGAACAATTGGAACTTCATTACAGGAATAACTAACATTAAATATAGTTACCCTCTGAACAGGGGCCTCAAGTGTTTCTTCAATGCTGTGGTCAGCTTCAAAAGGATCCTAAAAGAAACAAAAACACAAATAATGTTAAGTACAAATACACAAAGGGCTCTCTCATTTTCTGGTTTAATACATCAAATACAAGGAATTCTAACTGATCATTATGAAGAAAGCAATTGGTATGCCCTTCTTTCCCTATCATCAGTGCTTAAGCGCATGAGTCATAATATATAAGCGGTAGCCTTCCGAGAATGTTTGTTTCTGGAAATATTTTCTCATGAATCTACATCCAATTCAATCTACTGCTCCGATCAAGATGTTCGTGTGACACATCAACATCAAAAAAGAGCAGATTTTAAGGTGTAAAAAAAGTAATGGTCATATAGAGGGAAGGGAAATAGGACTACATTTAGTTCTCCAGAAAAATATTTTGACAGTCTACTCAATAGTTTTAAGATGCTCAAAACCATGAAAGAATTAGATAAGAAAAACAAATAAGATAGAAAAAATGGTGAGCTGAAAATGCAAACCAAAAGGGGTAGATGAATGTATTCGCTCCCAAAAATCGATACCCATATTTGAACGAGGTTTGGTAGAATGATCCCAAAAAGGTTCTTGGAAAAGCGTAACTATACTTTTCACACAGGTAGATTTAAATGATGGAAAACAACATCAATTGAAGTAGAATCCTTTATGTGTGAACCTTATAGTCAAAGATTTCCTTAACTCTAGCAGAAAGCATGTTGAATATGAATAGGGGATTTATGAAGAAAGGAAATGTTTAGTAAAACTATTCTGCTGTTTACAACTACTTACTGGTCCCAGGAGGACTTTGTCAATTTTCTGTGGGCTGGCAGGTGAGCTCTAAGATACAAGAGAATGTCAGGAATTATAGTTTGAAATGTAAAACAATACATATCATGGAATGTATCATCCTTCCCTGGACAGATGTGTCTTTTGATACCTACAGAGTTTAGCAGGATAGGCGTTAATGAGTACACCAACAAAACCGAACTTCGCCAGCATTTTCACAATATGACCCGAGAAGAGGGGGCATTACTGGTTGGGTAATGCCCCGGGGCTATAAGCCAGAGCAATGCATAGTCCCTTCTTCCTTTCCAATGGCGGCCATTAAAACCGATGGGAAAAAAAAGTTTAAAAAAGTAAATGAAAAAATGACCGCCATGGAAGTGGCGAAGGGACTACTTGTAGTCTCTTCTCCCTTTCCACGGCAGCCACTCTGTGTCTCCGCAGCAGAAAAGCAGAGGATTCAGAGCCTTCTCGGAGAGGTAAGGCCAAACGAGGGCCAATGAGCTTGCTTGTAACAAGCTCATTGACCCTCGACTGGTACTAATAAATATTACGGACCTGGTAGCCTCTGATATCAGGTTGAAAAATAACCTGATATTAACTTCATGATTAGTGTTGTGCGAGTGCTAACACATGTTTTTGCCCTTTACATGCTTGTTTTTGCCATAAAAATCATTTCACATATCCAGCACAGACAGTGATTATTGAAATCAGTAAATGGAAAATGATGCATGTTAAAAAAACAGCATGAAATTTGATAAATCATGCAAGATCTTGCAGTGGAATACTCAGTGAAAATATCAAGTAATACACTTTAATTTCTCTTCCAGCCCAAAGGTAGATGTAATTAATGCTCAAAAGAAAATATTTCCTAGACAGATGCCAACAAATAATTTAATTTAAATAAACCTTACCCATCTCTTACTAATCACAATGCAAGGGTATCCTAAGTGCAATCTACTCTTATCCTGCTCCAAAGCAACATACCCCAAAATCACAGCAGCTGCGCAAATGTAACATGGTGGACACTGCTGAGTGTTCTATGGTGGACCAAAGTGGAGCCTGCATTACTGGAGGGACTACCAGTCTCAGTGGTCTCTAGTCAAACGACTCCCGCGTAGTGGGAACTCCATAAATCTATTAACAACATCACTTCTCAGTGATGGATGCACTTCAATTCCTTCTTGCTATACACAGTTTGGCTCTGTCTCTGGCTCTTGGATTTCCTGTTATCTGACATTTTCTTACTTCTGGACCATTCTTCATTTCCTCCCCTGTATTGTGCTCAAATTTGCTTTTGACCTCGAACCATGCAACAGATTGCATGTTTTGCCCATTGAATTATGCAAGTCATTAGGCTCTTAAAACTATTCCGCTCATGCTGCCCATAGCTCATACTCCATGGGTCCCTTCTCTCTTAACTGGGGTTGTGTCTATGCTTTGACTTACCTATTACTATCCCCAACTGTAAAAATGAATTCTGGAACTTGGGTGGTTTGCTATGAATTATTGGACCTTGGCATTCTTGGTTGCATTCGTCCCTCACTGGTATAGTTTCATCACTTGGGCCCTTGTGTACAGCTGGAATCCTGTGAATACTTGGATATTTGCAGACGCTTGAACTCTTGTGGAAACTGCATGTTCTCCTTAGGATTACTGTCTGTATTCTATTGGGTGCACTGTTGTGACCTCCAGATCTGTTACCTTTTCATTTACAAACCCTATGTATCTATGTGTCTCTGTATTCCAAAGTCTTACTTAGGTTTCTATAGGTTACACTGTGTTGGCTTCTCTGGCTTCCCTCTCTAACAGGATCATATTCAACATTGCATGTATGATCTACAAAGGAGCCTTGAACCGAATACCAAAACAATTGTCGGCTAAACTACACACATCTGGAGGCTGTTGCATATCATGACAAAAAACTATAAAATGGTTGAAGTCTAAGCTAACGCGTGAAGAGGAGATTGGCAAGAAGTTGATCTAATACCACCATGAAGTGTCTGGAACTCAATCCTTTGGGTTAAGAGGCTGTGCATTACAAAAGCCAGGGCATTCCGAAAATAGCCTCAATAAGCTGACATGCTGTCCCTGAGTTTCAAATGTTCAGGAAGTAGTGAGGTATTGACAGGGTGAACACCAAAAATCTAGGCACAGACATGAGAGACAGGACTAAGAGGAGCAGATGTTGTGGTATGCCAGTTGCAGAGGAAGAAGAAGGAGCCAAGTTTGCCAGCTCAGTTCAAGTCCAGTACTGAGAGCAAGGTAGAGACATGCAGAAAAAGGGAGGGCAAGCAGACACAGTGGAAGTTTGATGCAGCTGTCATTAGGGAGGCACATTTTGTGGCTACTAATTAGTAACAGTACAGAGAAGTTCTGTTTTCTGATTAATCGTGTGCGTCCAATGATCCAGGAAGGATGCTAAGAATCCATATTGAATAAAATTGTGAATCTCTTTTGGAATGAGAACAATTGGAACTTCATTACAGGAATAACTAACATTAAATATAGTTACCCTCTCAACAGGGGCCTCAAGTGTTTCTTCAATGCTGTGGTCAGCTTCAAAAGGATCCTAAAAGAAACAAAAACACAAATAATGTTAAGTACAAATACACAAAGGGCTCTCTCATTTTCTGGTTTAATATATCAAATACAAGGAATTCTAACTGATCATTATGAAGAAAGCAATTGGTATGCCCTTCTTTCCCTATCATCAGTGCTTAAGCGCATGAGTCAAAATATATAAGTGGTAGCCTTCAGAGAATGTTTGTTTCTGGAAATAATTTCTCATGAATCTACATCCAATTCAATCTACTGCTCCGATCAAGATATTCGTGTGACACATCAACATCAAAAAAGAGCAGATTTTAAGGTGTAAAAAAAGTAATGGTTATATAGAGGGAATGGAAATAGGACTACATTTAGTTCTCCAGAAAAATATTTTGACAGTCTACTCAATAGGTTTAAGATGCTCAAAACCATGAAAGAATTAGATAAGAAAAACAAATAAGATAGAAAAAATGGTGAGCTGAAAATGCAAACCAAAAGGGGTAGATGAATGTATTCGCCCCCAAAAATCGATGCCCTTATTTGAACGAGGTTTGGTAGAATGATCCCAAAAAGGTGCGCTGCTGTTTTTACTGGAATTACCTGTGCCTGAACGTTCGTTTGGTGAATCACATCCTTCCAGCATTGCGAGCTGTCTAGGGGCTCTTGCTGGCATACGCCTGCTTCCTGGAGGAGGCGGAGCTCACTCTTGACACGTGACTTATCACGTGACTATTCTCCACTACAAAGCACAGAGGAAACCTCCCGAGTGGCGTGCGCTGCTGTTTTTACTGGAATTACCTGTGCCTGAACGTTCGTTTGGTGAATCACATCCTTCCAGCATTGCGAGCTGTCTAGGGGCTCTTGCTGGCATACGCCCGCTTCCTGGAGGAGGCGGAGCTCACTCTTGACACGTGACTTATCACGTGACTATTCTCCACTACAAAGCACAGAGGAAACCTCCCGAGTGGCGTGCGCTGCTGTTTTTACTGGAATTACCTGTGCCTGAACGTTCGTTTGGTGAATCACATCCTTCCAGCATTGCGAGCTGTCTAGGGGCTCTTGCTGGCATACGCCCGCTTCCTGGAGGAGGCGGAGCTCACTCTTGACACGTGACTTATCACGTGACTATTCTCCACTACAAAGCACAGAGGAAACCTCCCGAGTGGCGTGCGCTGCTGTTTTTACTGGAATTACCTGTGCCTGAACGTTCGTTTGGTGAATCACATCCTTCCAGCATTGCGAGCTGTCTAGGGGCTCTTGCTGGCATACGCCCGCTTCCTGGAGGAGGCGGAGCTCACTCTTGACACGTGACTTATCACGTGACTATTCTCCACTACAAAGCACAGAGGAAACCTCCCGAGTGGCGTGCGCTGCTGTTTTTACTGGAATTACCTGTGCCTGAACGTTCGTTTGGTGAATCACATCCTTCCAGCATTGCGAGCTGTCTAGGGGCTCTTGCTGGCATACGCCCGCTTCCTGGAGGAGGCGGAGCTCACTCTTGACACGTGACTTATCACGTGACTATTCTCCACTACAAAGCACAGAGGAAACCTCCCGAGTGGCGTGCGCTGCTGTTTTTACTGGAATTACCTGTGCCTGAACGTTCGTTTGGTGAATCACATCCTTCCAGCATTGCGAGCTGTCTAGGGGCTCTTGCTGGCATACGCCCGCTTCCTGGAGGAGGCGGAGCTCACTCTTGACACGTGACTTATCACGTGACTATTCTCCACTACAAAGCACAGAGGAAACCTCCCGAGTGGCGTGAGCTGCTGTTTTTACTGGAATTACCTGTGCCTGAACGTTCGTTTGGTGAATCACATCCTTCCAGCATTGCGAGCTGTCTAGGGGCTCTTGCTGGCATACGCCCGCTTCCTGGAGGAGGCAGAGCTCACTCTTGACACGTGACTTATCACGTGACTATTCTCCACTACAAAGCACAGAGGAAACCTCCCGAGTGGCGTGCGCTGCTGTTTTTACTGGAATTACCTGTGCCTGAACGTTCGTTTGGTGAATCACATCCTTCCAGCATTGCGAGCTGTCTCGGGGCTCTTGCTGGCATACGCCCGCTTCCTGGAGGAGGCGGAGCTCACTCTTGACACGTGACTTATCACGTGACTATTCTCCACTACAAAGCACAGAGGAAACCACCCTTGCGGCGTTAAGCCCGACGGTGAAAAGCCCATTGGCTGTTGTGCGGCTGTTTGGCGGCACAATCAGAAGGGAGACTGCAGTGTATAGTCACTTTGATCCCTGAGGCTCCACTCCAACAATCGTTTTAACACTTGTTACGTTCCGGTTAGTTCTGAAAATACTGTAATATATCATATACTGCTAGATCACGGAGATCTCATGATTTCATAACTAGCGCTGGTGAGCGTGGGTGAGGTTCCATTTTTTTTGTAAATTGTTTACATTTTATTATAAAGTGTTAGGTGTTGCTCACCACACTCCGGGCTAATTGGTATTTTTTCAAAATTTGAGTGTAAAGCTAGATTAGTCTTTATTGATCCTTGTCTTATTCCTACAAAGCTGAAAACCCTGTCTCTTCATTAATATATTGCACCTGTGCTATTTTTATTATTTTTACTATGGCTAATGCATTGCGTAGCGGGCGGTGCATGGGGGCAATATTGAAAGCTGGTACTAAAACTAATACTGATCTTTTAGACCACAAAGGAACTATTTCTGACAATGAGCTACTCGATAATGACACTCCAGTTGGGGTAGCTAACGACGATAATTTGAATCATACTGATACTCCAACACGTACTACTTATGTGGCCCAGATTCATGCTAACCCTACTCCTACTTCGTCCAATTCCATAAAAGACGAAGTAAATATTGATCTTAGGGTGGGTTTGGGGAGTTGCATAACCCCACTGCTACCTTGCACTTTTAATGAAGACCCGTTTAGAATAACTATGAAGAAAATTGCTGAATTAGATGAACAGGTCAATCAATCTATTGAAATGATGACCCCACTGGTTCACAGATCATCTAACAGGGCTATTTTTAAATCAACCTATAGCAAGGGCTTTACAAAAACTGATAATGAAATAACACGTGAAGGAAGCTCTGAAGGGAGCTCGCATGCTCTATTGTACTCTCCCGAGCAACTCAAAGATCAAAGAAGGTTTATAAATGACGATCCTGAGGGTAATATATCAGAGAGGTGTAGTGTTGAACATCAATCTCCTAGCCCCCTTCCAGTGATCACAAAAATACTAGATCTTCTTGACAAGGGCCATGAACTTACCCACTTGGAATTAAAAGAACTAAAGGCAATTATGCATTATTTCTGTTCCAAGATGGATAAAATTGAGGGCTTCATAACTGCAATTGATACCCTGAGATCTTTGCAATATGAAACAGGTGGCCAAAGATCAAGGGTAGTTACGAATGAGTGTCATGAGAAAAGCACGCAATGTTTGCTACCTGCTAACCTAGAATGTAACAATTCTGGACAATCACATGGGGTATCATCTGAGCTATTGAAGTGTAATTGCAAGAACGATCTGAGTGAGATTAAATCATCGATAACCGCATTAAACGATATTATAGTTTCTCATCTATTTAACAAAGCACACCCTTCTGATATGCTGCGAAGTCCTATTACTGAAGTTCCGATTCTAGATCCGCCCGATAGTCCTTCTGTCTTATTGGATGAAATTGAAAAACAAAAAAACACGGAAACTGAAAATACTCACACCGAAACAACTCCAACCTTTATGTCTCGCCGGGCAAAAAGGATGCACATGCGTGCTGTGAAAAGACTTGCTAAAAGAAAGAGGGAAGCGAAGATCATTAAATCAACTTCAATCCTAGAGATTGCAGATGAGGAGCATATCAACTTGGAGGAGTTGTCGAAAGAGAGCCAGTATGCCCTCGCATCTGCTACTGAAGTAGAAGTGGATAAAGGTGGAGGAGACTTAGGCACCCCTTCACTACTGAACGATGACGTACACACCAACACGGGAATCATAAAAACTAGTACTTCACAATTGGCAAAATCAAAATCTCAAAAAACCTCAATTTCCAAAACTGTGTTACATCAAAAAATACCTATGATTATTACAAAAGATCACTCAACTCAGCAAAATGAAACCGTAAAGTCTAACACAGTTTTCATTACTCAAAACTCGGCAAAAGCCACTTTAAGTGAATATTTCCCTACAGTAGGCAGATGCTGTACCTCAAAAAATCAAACAAAACAACAAGATGAAGCAATCTGCACCTCCCCGAAAACTCCTATGAGGAAATCCTATAGCGAGATATGTAGCAATGTCCCGAATGATCGTACACATGCAAACAATATGTGCACAGTGAGTAATGAAACACAATTAGAAGTAACAAATAGAAATAGTAATAAAATTAATGTAACACGTGATGATTCAATAAGGTGTGAAAATTGTTTATTCGATAAAAAGAGAAATGTAGTGATGCTAAATGGCCCAGGCAAAAAAGCGGGAATTGCTGAGACACCTCTCAGGACCCAGCCTGGGAATTTACCAATTAATGAAGTAAATAATGTGGATGCCCCCTTTGCACCGAGTTACATATCTATTCATGGTCCGCCTTTAAGAAGGTCTTTATCTGACAAACAAACTAACATGAAAAAAGAATACGATCACTCCGATAGCAAGAGCGCATCTTCACTTGAGTTGAATCCCCGCGTGGCTACTAGGGCATCTTCACTGGCTACAACATTAATAAATACACGGAAAAATACACCTCTAACTAGGCATCAAGATAGGGGATTGGAAACACAGTACATTATTGGATTTGAGGGGGATGAAAGGATATTGGCGGATAATCGCATTAATCAATCCTTTATATTCTCCGTATTCTCAAAAATACCTCAATTGAGAATAATCAAATCCGAAGATATTACAAGGGTTTCCTTGGCAAGTGTAAATAATCACAGGGCAATATGTTATCTTACCTCTGAGGCTATTATGAAATTTATCTGGTCTAACCATGAGGAAATAAAAAAGGAGGGTTTGACGCTGTTTATGTTTGACTCTGAGTCGGAGGCTTTAATATTTCTGGAAACACCGGCTAAGGGCATTGAAAAGATAGAAGAAGCAGGTAGGCCTCATTCACAATTTGTAGCAGGGTTGGATGGTGGCATGTTGGAAATTTTGAAATTTGCAGCCAATACAAAAGGGCTACCATGGCTGGAACCTATGCTTTCGTCAATTTTATGTCCAAAATTGCCCTCCCCTGCTAAATAGCTATGCAATGATACGAATATGCAAATTATATCTTGGAATTCTTGCGGACATGCAAACTTAATGAAGTGGCACTCTGCTTTAACTCCCGTAGATCTACCTACAATAATAATGATACAAGAAACGATGAAAACTGAGCCATTCGTAATTCCTGGGTATTTAACTTTTACCTCACCTGCAAGAAGATCCTTGCTAGGACGTCCATCTGGGGGTCTGTTGGTTGGAGTTAAGATATCCTTGCAGGCTCAAGCGGAATTAGCTTGGGTATCTGCCAGTATTCTGGGGATTCATCTTTCAATACCCTCATTTAGTTATTCCTCACTTATGATAATCACCCTATATTGGAATCCAGCTGTCTTACCAGTCGACGAGATGTTGGATGAATTGGACGCATGCTTATTATAGATATCTGGTAGATACCGGACTTGTGAAATCATTATAGGTGGTGACTTTAATTGCGATTGTAGAGATTTGACTGAAACCCACAAATTTAAATCATCCACTCTCTCTTATAGTAGAGGAGCTAAATTTAGAGAACTCCTCACAGAGTGGGATATGGATTTAATGGTAAGAAATGGCATGAATCTACGAAATACATGGGCAAGAGGCACGTTGCACTCAATGATAGATTATATATTTGTATCTCACAATCTTATCATGCATATGGCTCCCCTAGTAATAGGACAGATTTAGATAGGAGATCACGCTCAACTTTCTACCTTCTGTCAACTGAAATGTCATTCGCTCATGCCAAATATTACCTTGGCAGTGGTCGAAATTGATCGTCCCCTGCATTCCATTATATGGAATCGAGGGATCTGCAATTTTGTCGTTAAACAAATTTCCTCGGTGATTGAGAGGATCAGACGTGCAGGGGGAAATTATGAATATATATTGCGCATGCACTATCCTGATATAGTTGCCACAGCACTCGAGCGACTTGGTAAAATACAAAGTAATGTGCAACATCCACACTTATATGATCATACATGCAAATTATTCAAAAGGGAGAAGAATAGGGCGTTGAGATCTTTAAAGAGAAGCAACTTGGGCATCGAAGACAGCAAGGCAAGGAGGAATAGGATATTATCAGCCTACAAACATAATTTGAAATCTGCTCTTATTTCAAGATACAATGACGCAAATTGCACATTAATTCGAGCCATTCTGGCTCATGACACACGAGTAATTTGGTGCACCTTGAAAGCTAATAATAAATGTGTGGCATTGTATTCGCTTAACTGTATTCCTGAGCAGACTTGGCAAACATTCATAAAGACTAAATATCAACTGCCTTGTAGTTTTCGCTTTGTCCCAGATGTTTCTCTTGAATACTCTTAAATCCCAAGGCTGAAGTGGGACTGTATTGATATTATGTGGCAATCTCCAGGTTGACATACTCAAAAGCTGCAGGACCAGATGGTCTCCCCCCATGTCTTTATAAGGCGGATCCAGTGCTGTGGTCTGGCATTATAAACCATAAGTTCAACTATATTATTAGGTCTGGGGAAATTCCACCCTCATGGTTAACTGCTAATATTTTACCCATATTTAAAAAGGGTGATCCATCTCTCCCGGAAAATTATCGTCCAATATCTTTAATTGATACTGAGGCTAGGATTTTCTCTATCCTTCTCTTAAACGAATTGGAGAAAGTAATTGCGGCGAATGACATGTACTCGAAATATCAAACTGGATTTAGGAAGAGCATGAGTACAACCTTAAATGCTTTTATCATGTCGCATGTCATCTCGGGAGTAAAAGAAAAAAATTCCAATCCTGTTTATATAGCAATGATCGATATGAGTTCAGCTTTTGATACGGTGGTCCGCAATTTATTGTGGAAGAAAATGTTGAAAATAGGGATTCCAAATTTGCTGATGTACTGGATCATTAAGTTGCACACGAATACTTCCTATAGAATAAGAATCTCTCCGGAAGGTGGGACTACTCCCCCCATATGTACAAAAATTGGTGTAAAACAGGGTTGTAATCTGGCGGCCACCTTATTTAACTTATATCTTTCTGATATGGGTGAAAATTGGGAAAAAGGGAATTTGTTTTCGGTTAAAGTGGGGAGTATTCATCTGAAATGGATTGCATTCGCTGATGATATCATCTTGTTTGACCCTACTCCGGTAGGACTTCAAACTAAACTCTCATTATTTGAGACTTTTGCAAAAGCTAATAATTTGACACCGAACCCAGCGAAAACTGCCATTATGACCTTTGGAGTTAAATCAAAAGGAGGGAATTTTAGATGGCAAATGTTGAACACACAAATTTGTTGTGTGAACAATGCTCTCTACTTAGGGTATCATTTATCAGCCCTCAACTCCATTATCGCTTGGTCAATTATAATTAGAAACAAAACACGACCACTATTGTCCCAAATGAAAAGGATCTATAGCCAATATTGCAAATTCTCTTTAATCCCGCTAATAGATTTTATGAAATTAAAAATTGAGAGTGTTATATTGTATACATTAGATATTTGTCTATGTGACATGGCAAGCGCGCTGGACAGCTTACAGGGCTCTCTTTTGAAATCTGCAATGTTTCTCCCTATGTCAATTCCAAATGCCATTATTCGGCATGAATTGGGGCTGGTTGCACTATCATCTCGTTGGAAATGGAGACAGCTGTCCAACTATGTCAAGATTCATTATCCTCCAATTAATTCATTGTACATTGATCTAAACAAAATGTTGGGTTCTCAAACTCCAAAATCTTTTTCTAACTATCAATTGAAAATGCAACAAATCTTGGACAATGCAAATATTACTGTTGAGGATATTCAATTTCGTCCTGGTTTTGCTAAGAAAAAACTCTTTGAAATGGATTGGTGTATAACAATTGATTCAATTAAGACCTATGGGCTATATAAAGAATATGGTACACATGTAAAACAGCGCATTCCACGCTACGATCATGTCTTGTTATTCCCCTGTGAAAATATCCGAAAGGCATATATCCGTTTTAGACTAAACCTATACCATACTAGGGAAAGAACTAAGAACTGGGAAATGAATAAATCAAATAATTATGTGGGATGTCGATTTGCTGAATGTAACAAATCTTATGAAACATTGAAACATCTTATATTGTACTGTCCGCATTTTAAGAACTTTAGGACACTTAAATTGAGGAAATTTGTGGAAATTGAATTCGAGGACTGCCTTGAAGTTTTGTGGTCCAGAATGATGCAGGGATCATATAAACCCTTAATATATGAAGTGGCAAAATTCTGTAAGTACATTGAAAATGAATTACAGTTATTTTCTAAACTGTATTGATTGATTAAATGATTATCTGTAAGATTTTAAACTTTGTAAAGGTTCTACATGAATTGTCATGAATTTTGAACCAAATGCAAATAAAAAAAAAAAAAAAAGGTTCTTGGAAAAGCGTAACTATACTTTTCACACAGGTAGATTTAAATGATGGAAAACAACATCAATTGAAGTAGAATCCTTTATGTGTGAACCTTATAGTCAAAGATTTCCTTAACTCTAGCAGAAAGCATGTTGAATATGAATAGGGGATTTATGAAGAAAGGAAATGTTTAGTAAAACTATTCTGCTGTTTACAACTACTTACTGGTCCCAGGAGGACTTTGTCAATTTTCTGTGGGCTGGCAGGTGAGCTCTAAGAAACAAGAGAATGTCAGGAATTATAGTTTGAAATGTAAAACAATACATATCATGGAATGTATCATCCTTCCTTGTACAGATGTGTCTTCTGATACCTACAGAGTTTAGCAGGATAGGCGTTAATGAGTACACCAACAAAACCGAACTTCGCCAGCATTTTCACAATATGACCCGAGAAGAGGGGGCATTACTGGTTGGGTAATGCCCCGGGGCTATAAACCAGAGCAATGCATAGTCCCTTCTTCCTTTCCATGGCGGCCATTAAAACCGATGGGAAAAAAAAGTTTAAAAAAGTAAATGAAAAAATGACCGCCATGGAAGTGGCAAAGGGACTACTCGTAGTCTCTTCTCCCTTTCCACGGCAGCCACTCTGTGTTTCCGCAGCAGAAAAGCAGAAGATTCAGAGCCTTCTCAGTGAGGTAAGGCCAAACGAGGGCCAATGAGCTTGCTTGTAACAAGCTCATTGACCCTCGACTGGTACTAATAAATATTACGGACCTGGTAGCCTCTGATATCAGGTTGAAAAATAACCTGATATTAACTTCATGATTAGTGTTGTGGGAGTGCTAACACATGTTTTTGCCCTTTACATGCTTGTTTTTGCCATAAAAATCATTTCACATATCCAGCACAGACAGTGATTATTGAAATCAGTAAATGGAAAATGATGCATGTTAAAAAAACAGCATGAAATTTGATAAATCATGCAAGATCTTGCAGTGGAATACTCAGTGAAAATATCAAGTAATACACTTTAATTTCTCTTCCAGCCCAAAGGTAGATGTAATTAATGCTCAAAAGAAAATATTTCCTAGACAGATGCCAACAAATAATTTAATTTAAATAAACCTTACCCATCTCTTACTAATCACAATGCAAGGGTATCCTAAGTGCAATCTACTCTTATCCTGCTCCAAAGCAACATACCCCAAAATCACAGCAGCTGCGCAAATGTAACATGGTGGACACTGCTGAATGTTCTATGGTGGACCAGAGTGGAGCCTGCATTACTGGAGGGACTACCAGTCTCAGTGGTCTCTAGTCAAACGACTCCCGCGTAGTGGGAACTCCATAAATCTATTAACAACATCACTTCTCAGTGATGGATGCACTTCAATTCCTTCTTGCTATACACAGTTTGGCTCTGTCTCTGGCTCTTGGATTTCCTGTTATCTGACCTTTTCTTACTTCTGGACCATTCTTCATTTCCTCCCCTGTATTATGCTCAAATTTGCTTTTGACCTCGAACCATGCAACAGATTGCATGTTTTGCCCATTGAATTATGCAATTCAGTAGGCTCTTAAAACTATTCCGCTCATGCTGCCCATATCTCATACTCCATGGGTCCCTTCTCTCTTAACTGGGGTTGTGTCTATGCTTTGACTTACCTATTACTATCCCCAACTGTAAAAATGAATTCTGGAACTTGGGTGGTTTGCTATGAATTATTGGACCTTGGCATTCTTGGTTGCATTCGTCCCTCACTGGTATAGTTTCATCACTTGGGCCCTTGTGTACAGCTGGAATCCTGTGAATTCTTGGATATTTGCAGACGCTTGAACTCTTGTGGAAACTGCATGTTCTCCTTAGGATTACTGTCTGTATTCCATTGGGTGCACTGTTGTGACCTCCAGATCTATTACTTTTTCATTTACAAACCCTATTTGTCTATGTGTCTCTGTATTCCAAAGTCTTACTTAGGTTTCTATAGGTTACACTGTGTTGGCTTCTCTGGCTGCCCTCTCTAACAGGATCATATTCAACATTGCATGTATGCTCTACAAAGGAGCCTTGAACCGAATACCAAAACAATTGTCGGCTAAACTACACACATCTGAAGGCTGTTGCATATCATGACAAACAACTATAAAATGGTTGAAGTCTAAGCTAATGCGTGAAGAGGAGATTGGCAAGAAGTTGATCTAATACCACCATGAAGTGTCTGGAACTCAATCCTTTGGGTTAAGAGGCTGTGCATTACAAAAGCCAGGGCATTCCGAAAATAGCCTCAATAAGCTGACATGCTGTCCCTGAGTTTCAAATGTTCAGGAAGTAGTGAGGTATTGACAGGGTGGGGGGTGGGATAAACAATAGCATAGAGAACACCAAAAATCTAGGCACAGAAATGAGAGACAGGACTAAGAGGAGCAGATGTTGTGGTATGCGAGTTGCAGAGGAAGAAGAAGGAGCCAAGTTTGCCAGCTCAGTTCAAGTCCAGTACTGAGAGCAAGGTAGAGACATGCAGAAAAAGGGAGGGCAAGCAGACACAGCGGACGTTTGATGCAGCTGTCATTAGGGAGGCACATTTTGTGGCTACTAATTAGTAACAGTACAGAGAAGTTCTGTTTTCTGATTAATTGTATGTGTCCAATGATCCAGGAAGGATGCTAAGAATCCATATTGAATAAAAGTGTGAATCTCTTTTGCAATGAGAACAATTGGAACTTCATTACAGGAATAACTAACATTAAATATAGTTACCCTCTCAACACGGGCCTCAAGTGTTTCTTCAATGCTGTGGTCAGCTTCAAAAGGATCCTAAAAGAAACAAACACACAAATAATGTTAAGTACAAATACACAAAGGGCTCTCTCATTTTCTGGTTTAATACATCAAATACACGGAATTCTAACTGATCATTATGAAGAAAGCAATTGGTATGCCCTTCTTTCCCTATCATCAGTGCTTAAGCACATGAGTCATAATATGTAAGCGGTAGCCTTCCTAGAATGTTTGTTTCTGGAAATAATTTCTCATGAATCTACATCCAATTCAATCTACTGCTCCGATCAAGATGTTCGTGTGACACATCAACATCAAAAAAGAGCAGATTTTAAGGTGTAAAAAAGTAATGGTAATATAGAGGGAAGGGAAATAGGACTACATTTAGTTCTCCAGAAAAATATTTTGACAGTCTACTCAATAGGTTTAAGATGCTCAAAACCATGAAAGAATTAGATAAGAAAAACAAATAAGATAGAAAAAATGGTGAGCTGAAAATGCAAACCAAAAGGGGTATATGAATGTATTCGCTCCCAAAAATCGATACCCTTATTTGAACGAGGTTTGGTAGACTGATCCCAAAAAGGTTCTTGGAAAAGCGTAACTATACTTTTCACACAGGTAGATTTAAATGATGGAAAACAACATCAATTGAAGTAGAATCCTTTATGTGTGAACCTTATAGTCAAAGATTTCCTTAACTCTAGCAGAAAGCATGTTGAATATGAATAGGGGATTTATGAAGAAAGGAAATGTTTAGTAAAACTATTCTGCTGTTTACAACTACTTACTGGTCTCAGGAGGACTTTGTCAATTTTCTGTGGGCTGGCAGGTGAGCTCTAAGATACAAGAGAATGTCAGGAATTATAGTTTGAAATGTAAAACAATACATATCATGGAATGTATCATCCTTCCTTGTACAGGTGTATCTTCTGATACCTACAGAGTTTAGCAGGATAGGCGTTAATGAGTACACCAACAAAACCGAACTTCGCAAGCATTTTCACAATATGACCCGAGAAGAGGGGGCATTACTGGTTGGGTAATGCCCCGGGGCTACAAGCCAGAGCAATGCATAGTCCCTTCTTCCTTTCCATGGCGGCCATTAAAACCGATGGGAAAAAAAAGTTTAAAAAAGTAAATGAAAAAATGACCGCCACGGAAGTGGCGAAGGGACTACTCGTAGTCTCTTCTCCCTTTCCACGGCAGCCACTCATTGTTTCCGCAGCAGAGAAGCAGAGGATTCAGAGCCTTGTCGGTGAGGTAAGGCCAGACGAGGGCCAATGAGCTTGCTTGTAACAAGCTCATTGACCCTCGACTGGTACTAATAAATATTACGGACCTGGTAGCCTCTGATATCAGGTTGAAAAATAACCTGATATTAACTTCATGATTAGTGTTGTGGGAGTGCTAACACATGTTTTTGCCCTTTACATGCTTGTTTTTGCCATAAAAATCATTTCACATATCCAGCACAGACAGTGATTATTGAAATCAGTAAATGGAAAATGATGCATGTTAAAAAAACAGCATGAAATTTGATAAATCATGCAAGATCTTGCAGTGGAATACCCAGTGAAAATATCAAGTAATACACTTTAATTTCTCATCCAGCCCAAAGGTAGATGTAATTAATGCTCAAAAGAAAATATTTCCTAGACAGATGCCAAAAAATAATTTAATTTAAATAAACCTTACCCATCTCCTACTAATCACAATGCAAGGGTATCGTAAGTGCAATCTACTCTTATCCTGCTCCAAAGCAACATACCCCAAAATCACAGCAGCTGTGCAAATGTAACATGGTGGACACTGCTGAGTGTTCTATGGTGGACCAGAGTGACGCCTGCATTACTGGAGGGACTACAGTCTCAGTGGTCTCTAGTCAAACGACTCCCGCGTAGTGGGGACTCCATAAATCTATTAACAACATTACTTCTCAGTGATGGATGCACTTCAAATCCTTCTTGCTATACACCGTTTGGCTCTGTCTCTGGCTCTTGGATTTCCTGTTATCTGACCTTTTCTTACTTCTGGACCATTCTTCATGTCCTCCCCTGTATTGTGCTCAAATTTGCTTTTGACCTCGAACCATGCAACAGATTGCATGTTTTGCCCATTGAATTATGCAATTCAGTAGGCTCTTAAAACTATTCCGCTCATGCTGCCCATATCTCATACTCCATGGGTCCCTTCTCTCTTAACTGGGGTTGTGTCTATGCTTTGACTTACCTATTACTATCCCCAACTGTAAAAATGAATTCTGGGACTTGGGTGGTTTGCTATGAATTATTGGACCTTGGCATTCTTGGTTGCATTCGTCCCTCACAGGTATAGTTTCATCACTTGGGCCCTAGTGTACAATTGGAATCCTGTGAATACTTGGATATTTGCAGACGCTTGCACTCTTGTGGAAACTGCATGTTCTCTTTAGGATTACTGTCTGTATTCCGTTGGGTGCACTGTTGTGACCTCCAGATCTATTACTTTTTCATTTACAAACCCTATTTGTCTATGTGTCTCTGTATTCCAAAGTCTTACTTAGGTTTCTATAGGTTACACTGTGTTGGCTTCTCTGGCTTCCCTCTCTAACAGGATCATATTCAACATTGCATATATGATCTACAAAGGAGCCTTGAACCGAATACCAAAACAATTGTCGGCTAAACTACACACATCTGGAGGCTGTTGCATATCATGACAAACAACTATAAAATGGTTGAAGTCTAAGCTAATGCGTGAAGAGGAGATTGGCAAGAAGTTGATCTAATACCACCATGAAGTGTCTGGAACTCAATCCTTTGGGTTAAGAGGCTGTGCATTACAAAAGCCAGGGCATTCCGAAAATACCCTCAATAAGCTGACATGCTGTCCCTGAGTTTCAAATGTTCAGGAAGTAGTGAGGTATTGACAGGGTGGGAGGGTGGGATAAACAACAGCATAGAGAACACCAAAAATCTACGCAGAGAAATGAGAGACAGGACTAAGAGGAGCAGATGTTGTGGTATGCGAGTTGCAGAGGAAGAAGAAGGAGCCAAGTTTGCCAGCTCAGTTCAAGTCCAGTACTGAGAGCAAGGTAGAGACATGCAAAAAAAGGAAGGGCAAGCAGACACAGTGGACGTTTGATGCAGCTGTCATTAGGGGGGCACTTTTTGTGGCTACTAATTAGTAACAGTACAGAGAAGTTCTGTTTTCTGATTAATTGTATGTGTCCAATGATCCAGGAAGGATGCTAAGAATCCATATTGAATAAAAGTGTGAATCTCTTTTGCAATGAGAACAATTGGAACTTCATTACAGGAATAACTAACATTAAATATAGTTACCCTCTCAACAGGGGCCTCAAGTGTTTCTTCAATGCTGTGGTCAGCTTCAAAAGGATCCTAAAAGAAACAAACACACAAATAATGTTAAGTACAAATACACAAAGGGCTCTCTCATTTTCTGGTTTAATACATCAAATACACGGAATTCTAACTGATCATTATGAAGAAAGCAATTGGTATGCCCTTCTTTCCCTATCATCAGTGCTTAAGCGCATGAGTCATAATATATAAGCGGTAGCCTTCCTAGAATGTTTGTTTCTGGAAATAATTTCTCATGAATCTACATCCAATTCAATCTACTGCTCCGATCAAGATGTTCGTGTGACACATCAACATCAAAAAAGAGCAGATTTTAAGGTGTAAAAAAAGTAATGGTAATATAGAGGGAAGGGAAATAGGACTACATTTAGTTCTCCAGAACAATATTTTGACAGTCTACTCAATAGGTTTAAGATGCTCAAAACCATGAAAGAATTAGATAAGAAAAACAAATAAGATAGAAAAAATGGTGAGCTGAAAATGCAAACCAAAAGGGGTAGATGAATGTATTCGCCCCCAAAAATCGATACCCTTATTTGAACGAGGTTTGGTAGAATGATCCCAAAAAGGTTCTTGGAAAAGCGTAACTATACTTTTCACACAGGTAGATTTAAATGATGGAAAACAACATCAATTGAAGTAGAAACCTTTATGTGTGAACCTTATAGTCAAAGATTTCCTTAACTCTAGCAGAAAGCATGTTGAATATGAATAGGGGATTTATGAAGAAAGGAAATGTTTAGTAAAACTATTCTGCTGTTTACAACTACTTACTGGTCCCAGGAGGACTTTGTCAATTTTCTGTGGGCTGGCAGGTGAGCTCTAAGATACAAGAGAATGTCAGGAATTATAGTTTGAAATGTAAAACAATACATATCATGGAATGTATCATCCTTCCTTGTACAGGTGTATCTTCTGATACCTACAGAGTTTAGCAGGATAGGCGTTAATGAGTACACCAACAAAACCGAACTTCGCAAGCATTTTCACAATATGACCCGAGAAGAGGGGGCATTACTGGTTGGGTAATGCCCCAGGGCTATAAGCCAGAGCAATGCATAGTCCCTTCTTCCTTTCCATGGCGGCCATTAAAACCGATGGGAAAAAAAAGTTTAAAAAAGTAAATGAAAAAATGACCGCCATGGAAGTGGCGAAGGGACTACTCGTAGTCTCTTCTCCCTTTCCACGGCAGCCACTCTGTGTTTCCGCAGCAGAGAAGCAGAGGATTCAGAGCCTTCTCGGTGAGGTAAGGCCAGACGAGGGCCAATGAGCTTGCTTGTAACAAGCTCATTGACCCTCGACTGGTACTAATAAATATTACGGACCTGGTAGCCTCTGATATCAGGTTGAAAAATAACCTGATATTAACTTCATGATTAGTGTTGTGGGAGTGCTAACACATGTTTTTGCCCTTTACATGCTTGTTTTTGCCATAAAAATCATTTCACATATCCAGCACAGACAGTGATTATTGAAATCAGTAAATGGAAAATGATGCATGTTAAAAAAACAGCATGAAATTTGATAAATCATGCAAGATCTTGCAGTGGAATACCCAGTGAAAATATCAAGTAATACACTTTAATTTCTCATCCAGCCCAAAGGTAGATGTAATTAATGCTCAAAAGAAAATATTTCCCAGACAGATGCCAAAAAATAATTTAATTTAAATAAACCTTACCCATCTCTTACTAATCACAATGCAAGGGTATCGTAAGTGCAATCTACTCTTATCCTGCTCCAAAGCAACATACCCCAAAATCACAGCAGCTGTGCAAATGTAACATGGTGGACACTGCTGAGTGTTCTATGGTGGACCAGAGTGACGCCTGCATTACTGGAGGGACTACCAGTCTCAGTGGTCTCTAGTCAAACGACTCCCGCGTAGTGGGAACTCCATAAATCTATTAACAACATTACTTCTCAGTGATGGATGCACTTCAAATCCTTCTTGCTATACACAGTTTGGCTCTGTCTCTGGCTCTTGGATTTCCTGTTATCTGACCTTTTCTTACTTCTGGACCATTCTTCATTTCCTCCCCTGTATTGTGCTCAAATTTGCTTTTGACCTCGAACCATGCAACAGATTGCATGTTTTGCCCATTGAATTATGCAATTCAGTAGGCTCTTAAAACTATTCCGCTCATGCTGCCCATATCTCATACTCCATGGGTCCCTTCTCTCTTAACTGGGGTTGTGTCTATGCTTTGACTTACCTATTACTATCCCCAACTGTAAAAATGAATTCTGGAACTTGGGTGGTTTGCTATGAATTATTGGACCTTGGCATTCTTGGTTGCATTCGTCCCTCACAGGTATAGTTTCATAACTTGGGCCCTAGTGTACAATTGGAATCCTGTGAATACTTGGATATTTGCAGACGCTTGCACTCTTGTGGAAACTGCATGTTCTCTTTAGGATTACTGTCTGTATTCCGTTGGGTGCACTGTTGTGACCTCCAGATCTATTACTTTTTCATTTACAAACCCTATTTGTCTATGTGTCTCTGTATTCCAAAGTCTTACTTAGGTTTCTATAGGTTACACTGTGTTGGCTTCTCTGGCTTCCCTCTCTAACAGGATCATATTCAACATTGCATGTATGATCTACAAAGAAGCCTTGAACCGAATACCAAAACAATTGTCGGCTAAACTACACGCATCTGGAGGCTGTTGCATATCATGACAAACAACTATAAAATGGTTGAAGTCTAAGCTAATGCGTGAAGAGGAGATTGGCAAGAAGTTGATCTAATACCACCATGAAGTGTCTGGAACTCAATCCTTTGGGTTAAGAGGCTGTGCATTACAAAAGCCAGGGCATTCCGAAAATACCCTCAATAAGCTGACATGCTGTCCCTGAGTTTCAAATGTTCAGGAAGTAGTGAGGTATTGACAGGGTGGGAGGGTGGGATAAACAACAGCATAGAGAACACCAAAAATCTAGGCACAGAAATGAGAGACAGGACTAAGAGGAGCAGATGTTGTGGTATGCGAGTTGCAGAGGAAGAAGAAGGAGCCAAGTTTGCCAGCTCAGTTCAAGTCCAGTACTGAGAGCAAGGTAGAGACATGCAAAAAAAGGAAGGGCAAGCAGACACAGTGGACGTTTGATGCAGCTGTCATTAGGGAGGCACTTTTTGTGGCTACTAATTAGTAACAGTACAGAGAAGTTCTGTTTTCTGATTAATTGTATGTGTCCAATGATCCAGGAAGGATGCTAAGAATCCATATTGAATAAAAGTGTGAATCTCTTTTGCAATGAGAACAATTGGAACTTCATTACAGGAATAACTAACATTAAATATAGTTACCCTCTCAACAGGGGCCTCAAGTGTTTCTTCAATGCTGTGGTCAGCTTCAAAAGGATCCTAAAAGAAACAAACACACAAATAATGTTAAGTACAAATACACAAAGGGCTCTCTCATTTTCTGGTTTAATACATCAAATACACGGAATTCTAACTGATCATTATGAAGAAAGCAATTGGTATGCCCTTCTTTCCCTATCATCAGTGCTTAAGCGCATGAGTCATAATATATAAGCGGTAGCCTTCCTAGAATGTTTGTTTCTGGAAATAATTTCTCATGAATCTACATCCAATTCAATCTACTGCTCCGATCAAGATGTTCGTGTGACACATCAACATCAAAAAAGAGCAGATTTTAAGGTGTAAAAAAAGTAATGGTAATATAGAGGGAAGGGAAATAGGACTACATTTAGTTCTCCAGAAAAATATTTTGACAGTCTACTCAATAGGTTTAAGATGCTCAAAACCATGAAAGAATTAGATAAGAAAAACAAATAAGATAGAAAAAATGGTGAGCTGAAAATGCAAACCAAAAGGGGTAGATGAATGTATTCGCCCCCAAAAATCGATACCCTTATTTGAACGAGGTTTGGTAGAATGATCCCAAAAAGGTTCTTGGAAAAGCGTAACTATACTTTTCACACAGGTAGATTTAAATGATGGAAAACAACATCAATTGAAGTAGAATCCTTTATGTGTGAACCGTATAGTCAAAGATTTCCTTAACTCTAGCAGAAAGCATGTTGAATATGAATAGGGGATTTATGAAGAAAGGAAATGTTTAGTAAAACTATTCTGCTGTTTACAACTACTTACTGGTCCCAGGAGGACTTTGTCAATTTTCTGTGGGCTGGCAGGTGAGCTCTAAGATACAAGAGAATGTCAGGAATTATAGTTTGAAATGTAAAACAATACATATCATGGAATGTATCATCCTTCCTTGTACAGATGTATCTTCTGATACCTACAGAGTTTAGCAGGATAGGCGTTAATGAGTACACCAACAAAACCGAACTTCGCAAGCATTTTCACAATATGACCCGAGAAGAGGGGGCATTACTGGTTGGGTAATGCCCCGGGGCTATAAGCCAGAGCAATGCATAGTCCCTTCTTCCTTTCCATGGTGGCCATTAAAACCGATGGGAAAAAAAAGTTTAAAAAAGTAAATGAAAAAATTACCGCCATGGAAGTGGCGAAGGGACTACTCGTAGTCTCTTCTCCCTTTCCACGGCAGCCACTCTGTGTTCCCGCAGCAGAGAAGCAGAGGATTCAGAGCCTTCTCGGTTAGGTAAGGCCAGACGAGGGCCAGTGAGCTTGCTTGTAACAAGCTCATTGACCCTCGACTGGTACTAATAAATATTACGGGCCTGGTAGCCTCTGATATCAGGTTGAAAAATAACCTGATATTAACTTCATGATTAGTGTTGTGGGAGTGCTAACACATGTTTTTGCCCTTTACATGCTTGTTTTTGCCATAAAAATCATTTCACATATCCAGCACAGACAGTGATTATTGAAATCAGTAAATGGAAAATGATGCATGTTAAAAAAACTGCATGAAATTTGATAAATCATGCAAGATCTTGCAGTGGAATACCCAGTGAAAATATCAAGTAATACACTTTAATTTCTCATCCAGCCCAAAGGTAGATGTAATTAATGCTCAAAAGAAAATATTTCCTAGACAGATGCCAAAAAATAATTTAAATAAACCTTACCCATCTCTTACTAATCACAATGCAAGGGTATCGTAAGTGCAATCTACTCTTATCCTGCTCCAAAGCAACATACCCCAAAATCACAGCAGCTGTGCAAATGTAACATGGTGGACACTGCTGAGTGTTCTATGGTGGACCAGAGTGAAGCCTGCATTACTGGAGGGACTACCAGTCTCAGTGGTCTCTAGTCAAACGACTCCCGCGTAGTGGGAACTCCATAAATCTATTAACAACATTACTTCTCAGTGATGGATGCACTTCAAATCATTCTTGCTATACACAGTTTGGCTCTGTCTCTGGCTCTTGGATTTCCTGTTATCTGACCTTTTCTTACTTCTGGACCATTCTTCATTTCCTCCCCTGTATTGTGCTCAAATTTGCTTTTGACCTCGAACCATGCAACAGATTGCATGTTTTGCCCATTGAATTATGCAATTCAGTAGGCTCTTAAAACTATTCCGCTCATGCTGCCCATATCTCATACTCCATGTGTCCCTTCTCTCTTAACTGGGGTTGTGTCTATGCTTTGACTTACCTATTACTATCCCCAACTGTAAAAATTAATTCTGGAACTTGGGTGGTTTGCTATGAATTATTGGACCTTGGCATTCTTGGTTGCATTCGTCCCTCACTGGTATAGTTTCATCACTTGGGGCCTAGTGTACAATTGGAATCCTGTGAATACTTGGATATTTGCAGACGCTTGAACTCTTGTGGAAACTGCATGTTCTCTTTAGGATTACTGTCTGTATTCCGTTGGGTGCACTGTTGTGACCTCCAGATCTATTACTTTTTCATCTACAAACCCTATTTGTCTATGTGTCTCTGTATTCTAAAGTCTTACTTAGGGTTCTATAGGTTACACCGTGTTGGCTTCTCTGGCTTCCCTCTCTAACAGGATCATATTCAACATTGCATGTATGATCTACAAAGGAGCCTTGAACCGAATACCAAAACAATTGTCGGCTAAACTACACACATCTGGAGGCTGTTGCATATCATGACAAACAACTATAAAATGGTTGAAGTCTAAGCTAATGCGTGAAGAGGAGATTGGCGAGAAGTTGATCTAATACCACCATGAAGTGTCTGGAACTCAATCCTTTGGGTTAAGAGGCTGTGCATTACAAAAGCCAGGGCATTCCGAAAATACCCTCAATAAGCTGACATGCTGTCCCTGAGTTTCAAATGTTCAGGAAGTAGTGAGGTATTGACAGGGTGGGAGGGTGGGATAAACAACAGCATAGAGAACACCAAAAATCTAGGCACAGAAATGAGAGACAGGACTAAGAGGAGCAGATGTTGTGGTATGCGAGTTGCAGAGGAAGAAGAAGGAGCCAAGTTTGCCTGCTCAGTTCAAGTCCAGTACTGAGAGCAAGGTAGAGACATGCAAAAAAAGGAAGGGCAAGCAGACACAGTGGACGTTTGATGCAGCTGTCATTAGGGAGGCACTTTTTGTGGCTACTAATTAGTAACAGTACAGAGAAGTTCTGTTTTCTGATTAATTGTATGTGTCCAATGATCCAGGAAGGATGCTAAGAATCCATATTGAATAAAAGTGTGAATCTCTTTTGCAATGAGAACAATTGGAACTTCATTACAGGAATAAATAACATTAAATATAGTTACCCTCTCAACAGGGGCCTCAAGTGTTTCTTCAATGCTGTGGTCAGCTTCAAAAGGATCCTAAAAGAAACAATCACACAAATAATGTTAAGTACAAATACACAAAGGGCTCTCTCATTTTCTGGTTTAATACATCAAATACACGGAATTCTAACTGATCATTATGAAGAAAGCAATTGGTATGCCCTTCTTTCCCTATCATCAGTGCTTAAGCGCATGAGTCATAATATATAAGCGGTAGCCTTCCTAGAATGTTTGTTTCTGGAAATAATTTCTCATGAATCTACATCCAATTCAATCTACTGCTCCGATCAAGATGTTCGTGTGACACATCAACATCAAAAAAGAGCAGATTTTAAGGTGTAAAAAAAGTAATGGTAATATAGAGGGAAGGGAAATAAGACTACATTTAGTTCTCCAGAAAAATATTTTGACAGTCTACTCAATAGGTTTAAGATGCTCAAAACCATGAAAGAATTAGATAAGAAAAACAAATAAGATAGAAAAAATGGTGAGCTGAAAATGCAAACCAAAAGGGGTAGATGAATGTATTCGCCCCCAAAAATCGATACCCTTATTTGAACGAGGTTTGGTAGAATGATCCCAAAAAGGTTCTTGGAAAAGCGTAACTATACTTTTCACACAGGTAGATTTAAATGATGGAAAACAACATCAATTGAAGTAGAATCCTTTATGTGTGAACCTTATAGTCAAAGATTTCCTTAACTCTAGCAGAAAGCATGTTGAATATGAATAGGGGATTTATGAAGAAAGGAAATGTTTAGTAAAACTATTCTGCTGTTTACAACTACTTACTGGTCCCAGGAGGACTTTGTCAATTTTCTGTGGGCTGGCAGGTGAGCTCTAAGATACAAGAGAATGTCAGGAATTATAGTTTGAAATGTAAAACAATACATATCATGGAATGTATCATCCTTCCTTGTACAGATGTATCTTCTGATACCTACAGAGTTTAGCAGGATAGGCGTTAATGAGTACACCAACAAAACCGAACTTCGCAAGCATTTTCGCAAAATGACCCGAGAAGAGGGGGCATTACTGGTTGGGTAATGCCCCGGGGCTATAAGCCAGAACAATGCATAGTCCCTTCTTCCTTTCCATGGCGGCCATTAAAACCGATGGGAAAAAAAAGTTTAAAAAAGTAAATAAAAAAATGACCGCCATGGAAGTGGCGAAGGGACTACTCGTAGTCTCTTCTCCCTTTCCACGGCAGCCACTCTGTGTTTCCGCAGCAGAGAAGCAGAGGATTCAGAGCCTTCTCGGTGAGGTAAGGCCAGACGAGGGCCAATGAGCTTGCTTGTAACAAGCTCATTGACCCTCGACTGGTACTAATAAATATTACGGACCTGGTAGCCTCTGATATCAGGTTGAAAAATAACCTGATATTAACTTCATGATTAGTGTTGTGGGAGTGCTAACACATGTTTTTGCCCTTTACATGCTTGTTTTTGTCATAAAAATCATTTCACATATCCAGCACAGACAGTGATTATTGAAATCAGTAAATGGAAAATGATGAATGTTAAAAAAAACAGCATGAAATTTGATAAATCATGCAAGATCTTGCAGTAGAATACCCAGTGAAAATATCAAGTAATAAACTTTAATTTCTCATCCAGCCCAAAGGTAGATGTAATTAATGCTCAAAAGAAAATATTTCCTAGACAGATGCCAAAAAATAATTTAATTTAAATAAACCTTACCCATCTCTTACTAATCACAATGCAAGGGTATCGTAAGTGCAATCTACTCTTATCCTGCTCCAAAGCAACATACCCCAAAATCACAGCAGCTGTGCAAATGTAACATGGTGGACACTGCTGAGTGTTCTGTGGTGGACCAGAGTGAAGCCTGCATTACTGGAGGGACTACCAGTCTCAGTGGTCTCTAGTCAAACGACTCCCGCGTAGTGGGAACTCCATAAATCTATTAACAACATTACTTCTCAGTGATGGATGCACTTCAAATCCTTCTTGCTATACACAGTTTGGCTCTGTCTCTAGCTCTTGGATTTCCTGTTATCTGACCTTTTCTTACTTCTGGACCATTCTTCATTTCCTCCCCTGTATTGTGCTCAAATTTGCTTTTGACCTCGAACCATGCAACAGATTGCATGTTTTGCCCATTGAATTATGCAATTCAGTAGGCTCTTAAAACTATTCCGCTCATGCTGCCCATATCTCATACTCCATGGGTCCCTTCTCTCTTAACTGGGGTTGTGTCTATGCTTTGACTTACCTATTACTATCCCCAACTGTAAAAATGAATTCTGGAACTTGGGTGGTTTGCTATGAATTATTGGACCTTGGCATTCTTGGTTGCATTCGTCCCTCACTGGTATAGTTTCATCACTTGGGCCCTAGTGTACAATTGGAATCCTGTGAATACTTGGATATTTGCAGACGCTTGAACTCTTGTGGAAACTGCATGTTCTCTTTAGGATTACTGTCTGTATTCCGTTGGGTGCACTGTTGTGACCTCCAGATCTATTACTTTTTCATTTACAAACCCTATTTGTCTATGTGTCTCTGTATTCCAAAGTCTTACTTAGGTTTCTATAGGTTACACTGTGTTGGTGTCAGGTTTCCTTCCCTTATTCAAGTTTCCTTCTCATTATTTCTATTTGTTTATCCTTTTCAGATTAGCTTTGTGTGGGTGGGAAGTTTTCTATTATAGTTGGTTAGGCCTTAACTTGCTGATTCAGAATCCTGGTTCTGACCCAAGGCAAAATGGAGCCTCCCAGTGACAGCACTGATTGGTTAGAAGACAATGCAGAACAACAATGAACATTCTAAACTGTCACTCTGTGCCTTTCATCATCAAAACCCCATCTGAGAGGACGTGTTTAGTGGCTGCTCCTGCTTTAGTCTTAGGCCTGGTGGATTTTATCCTTCAGGCGTCAGCAGTTGAGCGGCTACTTTCTTGGGGGTTACAGGAGAAGCTATCAGTTGGCAGGAATTCGTTTTTGAAGACAGGAAAAGCAGAAGATCCTTTTGAATTCGCTCAGGAGATAAGTGACTTTATTTGTACTGTTACTCTGTTCATCATAATGACATTCTCCTTGAAAATTCGTGAAAAGTTGTGTTTGTACTAGAACTTTTGAACTCCCGGAGTGCGCATGTGTTTTCCAGCGCGGTGTTCCTTAGCTCGAGAATCTGTTTGTCGCGTGCGAATTCAAGTGAGCGTGTGTTTTCTGGCGCGGGTGTTCCGAGCGCGAGAAGCAGTTTGTCGCGTGCGATTTTAAATGCGCGTGGGTTTCAGAGCGCGGGTGCACCTTAGCGCGAGAAGCTATACGTCGCGTGTGAACTAAAGAGCGCGTGTGATTTCTAGCGCGGGTGTTCTTAGCGCGAGAAGCTATACGTCGCGTGTGAACTAAAGAGCGCGTGTGATTTCTAGCGCGGGTGTTTTTAGCGCGAGAATCTATACGTCTCGTGTGGACTAAAGAGAGCATGTATTTCCCAGCGCGAGTGTTCCTTCGCGTGAGAATCAATACGTCGCGTGTGGAATAAAGAACGCGTGTGTTTTCCAGCGCGAGTGTTCCTTCGCGTGAGAATCAATTCGACACGTTTGAACTCAAGAGCGCGGGTGTTTTTATTTTGCGTGTTCCACGCGAGAACATTGTTGCGCGTGTGGATTTTTGCACGTGTGGATTCTTTTGATCGCGTGTATTCGTTCGTAAGTGAACTCTTTGCGCGTGTTCTTCAACCAGGAAGATTTCTAAGTGAAGTTCATCGTTCATCTGAATGGAGATAACCTGCGTGTGCGTTTAACACGTGTTTTTTCTTCAAGGATTCTAAAACTCAATATAATTATAAATAGTTTGAAAGGTTTGAAAGAAAAAGAAAGAATATTTTTAAGAACAATCTAACTGGACCTCCAGGGCATTTTGGAAAAAAGACAATGAACTAAGATTTCCAGATTTGCCTAAAGTAAGAAGTAGCTATGAATTTCAAGTGTCTCAAGTAAGAGAGATTTTCAGCTTCTTATCAGCTTCTCTAAGAAATTTCAAGAGAAGAGCCAGGTTCAGCTCTGGTTAGCCTTGACGCAGTCTGCCTGGTGTTGTTTTGTTATCCACTTCCCCCTTTCCCTTTGGGGTGTAGTTTACAGAGCTGAATTGAAATCTAGTTCTGGGAATTACATCTCAGGGGGATTGTCGGGGGTTCAGCAGCTTCCATGGACACAGGACCTCTCAGCCTGACAGAATGAAAGGCCAATAATTTAGTCCGCCCGAGCTGTCATGAACCCCGACGAATCCATGGAGATGTTAGGAACTTTGATCAGAGAGTTACGGGAGGAGTTGAACATTTCTCGGGATGAAAATGCCTTACTTAGTCAAAAGGTGGATGACTTGAGTGTTAAAGTTACACAAATTCAACAGAGGGGAGAAAGGAGAGAGGATGAGGTTTCAGGGGGCGCAGGTTCTCCACCTGAGTTAGAAAGAGAAGATCAGTTACCACAAATACAACGGGCGCCTCCAATGGCAGAAGGGGTAAGGAGTATAATTATGCCGGTTCCTTTGGCGCCTCCAGAACGTTATCATGGGGATTCCAAGAGGTTTAGGATGTTTTTGACACAATGTGAATTACATTTTATGAGTAGACCAGAATTATTTCCATCGGATGCTTCTAAGATAACTTTTATGTTGTCATATCTTTCTGGGGAGGCATCTGCTTGGGCTGGGTTGTTGGTGAGTCAAAAGAGTGCGGTTTTAAGAAATTATACCAGTTTTTTAGAGATATTCCGAAAGATGCTTGATAGAAGACAGTTATCTCTGGAAGTGGATGGTGAACTTTTAGAATTAAAACAAGGTAATAGAGACTTGATTGCTTATATAACACAATTTAAGTCCCTAGTGTTAGAAAGCAAGTGGCCCGAGGTTAAACAGGCCTCGTTGTTTTATCGGGGCCTTAGAGATGAGTTAAAGGATGCATTGTCTGGAGTAGTTGAACGCCCTTCTACTTGTGAAGGTCTGATTGATTTGGTTATTCAATTGGACTTTCGTTTGAGTGAAAGGAAGGCAGAGAGGCGTCATTGTCAGAGTGATGTAAAGTCTCTAGTTAGAGTAGATAGACCTAAAGTAGAGAGTAGACCCAAGGGAATAATCCATCTCCTAGAATCAGAGGCCCTTTAACAGTGGAAGAAAAGACTAGGAGGAGAGATAATAATCTGTGTTTATACTGTGGAAGAGGTGGGCACTTTTTAGGAAACTGTCCTTACACTCCCAAGAAGACTTCTTCCTCAGCAGTCAAGGTACAACAGATCGCCAATACGGTGCAGACAGCGGTTCCTCATATAACCATAAATGTATCCTTATTTTTTGAGTTGGAGTGTAAGGGAAAAGGTCCTGTAATGCTTGACTCTGGTCCGACTGGAAATTTCATGGATTGGGGTCTGGCAAAATCTTTGGGAATTCCAATTATTCAGAAGGAGGTTGTAGAGCAGGCTAGGGCTGTTGATGGTACGTGTTTATCTTCTGGTCCTATTACGCATAGAACTGGTTCTTTAACTTTGGAGTTATCAGGAGGTCACAGAGAGATAATTTCGTTTGAGTTAATTGATGCCCCTTTGTTGAAGATTATCTTGGGCATGCCTTGGCTTACTCTCCATAATCCCCTGATTGATTGGAGTGCTAGGACAATTGACATGCAGTCCGATTTTTGTAAAGAGAATTGCTTTTCAGGAAGTCTCTTAGAGGAAGATGTAAAACAAAGTAATTCCGTGTCTAGTTTTCTGGCTGAGACTGGAATTGGATGTCATGATGTGGGAGCTGTAGTGGGTCAACTTCCCCAGTGTTACAAAGATTTTTGGGACGTATTTGATGAGAAAGTGGCAGGAGAATTACCACCCCATAGGCCCTTTGATTGTAAAATTGTACTGGAGCCAGGAACAATTTTGCCTAGTAGTAGGGTCTATGCTCTTACGGAGAAAGAGAATGATTATTTAAAAGAATATTTGTCGGAAAATTTGGCCAAAGGGTTTATTCGTCATTCTAAGTCACCGGCGTCCTCTCCTTTATTTTTTGTACCAAAACCGGATGTCACGCTTAGAACTTGCATAGATTATCGAGCAGTTAACAAAGTCACGGTTAAGAACCGGTATCCTCTTCCTCTCATCTCGGAAATGCTTAATCAAATACAAGGAGCAAATATTTTTTCTAAATTAGATTTGAGAGGAGCTTACCATCTTGTACGTGTGCAGGAAGGGGACGAATGGAAGACAGCGTTTAAGACCAGGTTTGGGCTGTTTGAATATCAAGTTATGCCATTCGGTCTATGTAATGCTCCAGCGGCTTTCCAATTTTTCATTGATGAGGTTTTTAGAGAATACTTGGTTATTTTTGTTGTCGTTTATATCGATGATATTTTGATTTTCTCTTCTGACCTGGATCAACATCAGAAACATGTGCGCTTAGTTTTACAAAAGTTGCGAGAAAATCATTTGTTTGCCAAATTGGAAAAAAGTCAATTCCATACAGATTCTGTGGAGTTTTTAGGTTTTATAATTTCACCTAAGGGTTTAGAAATGAATCCTAAAAAAGTGCAAGCAGTTCTTGAATGGCCCTCTCCTACTAAGGTTAAGGAAATACAAAGTTTCTTAGGGTTTGCCAATTTTTATAGGAGGTTTATAGAAGGTTTTTCTCGGCTGGTTGCTCCTATAACGAGACTTTTGAAAAAAGGAGTGAAATTTGACTGGGACCTTGAAGCAGAAAAAGCTTTTCAAGATTTAAAACAAAGATTTACTTCTAGTCCAATTCTAATTCATCCAGATCTTTCTAAACCTTTTTTTGTGGAGGCGGACGCTTCAAATTTAGCGTTGGGGGCGGTGCTTTCTCAAAGGAATGAAACTACTGGTCAAATACATCCAGTTGCATTCTTTTCTAGGAAGTTTTCTGCTGCTGAAGTGAACTACACAATTGCTGATCGTGAACTATTAGCAATAAAGTCCGCTTTTGAAGAATGGAGACATTTTTTAAAAGGAGCAAGACATACGGTAACGGTCCTTACTGATCACCGAAATTTATTGTTTTTAAAATCTGCAAGAACTTTGTCTCCACGACAACTTCGTTGGTCTTTATTCTTTGCAGATTATGATTTCATTGTGACTTTTAAACCCGGAAGTCAGAACAAAAAAGCTGATGCGTTATCTCACCAATTTCCTGGAAGTGAGGAGAAAGAGATTCTAGAACCAGAACCTATAATTGCTCCAGAACGTTTTTTGTTAGCTGGAGCCATTAAAGAAATGGATTTTTTGAATGAAGTTCATCAAAATATGTCCTTGCAGAAGATGGAGGAGTGGTTGAGACTGGATCCAGCCAGAAGTTTGAAAGACGATCTTCCTTTTTTTGATAACAAGCTTTATGTACCTACTGATGAGTTAAGAGAAAAGGTTTTGAGAAATTGTCATGAATCCATTTTATCAGGACATCCTGGTTTCAGAAAAACTCTGGAATTGGTTCGAAGGAATTTTTGGTGGGAAAAAATTTGCCAAGACACATTGAACTTTGTTAAAACTTGTGTAGTCTGTGCACAAGCGAAAAGTCAAGTTGGGAAGCCGCATGGTTTATTGGAGCCGTTACCTGTTCCTCCTCGTCCTTGGCACACAATTTCTATGGATTTCATAGTTGATCTCCCTCAAGATAAGGGTTGTACTACCATTCTTGTTGCGGTCGATCTTCTTACTAAAGAAGCACATTTTTTACCAATGGAGGGAGAGGTTACCGCGGAAAAACTGGCTCATAGTTTTTTGCAAGGTGTAGTTCGACTACATGGACTCCCAAGTCAAGTTATCTCTGACAAGGGATCTCAATTTATTTCAAAATTCTGGAGGGCCTTCTGTAAGAAACTTGGGGTGGAAGTTAGTTTGACTTCTGGGTATCATCCGGAGAGTAATGGACAAGTGGAGAGAGTAAATCAAGAATTGGAGAAGTTTTTAAGGTGTTATTTACAAGCTAGAGAGGAATGGGTGGATTTGGTGTGGTTGGCAGAATTCTCTTACAACAATTGTGGAAAAGATGCTACTTCTATGTCCCCTTTCTTTTTGGGTCGTGGGTTTCATCCTCGCTTTCTGAGTTTTGAGGTGTTGGAGGATTCAGGGAATCCTAGAGTGGAAGATCGTTTGTTGATAATGAAAAATAACTTGGATAGAGCAAAAAAGGTTCTGGGAGAAAATAAGTTGAAATATAAAAGGTGTGCAGATTTGAGAAGAAAGGCTGGTCCTGAATATAAGGTGGGAGACTTAGTTTGGCTTTCTACCCGGTACCTGAAAATTAAGGGGAAGAATAAGTTTAGTCCACGATTTGTAGGCCCTTTTGAGGTAGAGAGAATCATCAACCCTGTGGCAGTAAGATTGAAATTAAACAAGCAGTTGAAGGTACATCCTACTTTCTTTGTTAGTCTTTTAAAACCAGTTTGTTCAGGTACTAGATTTAGAACACCACCTTCCCCTGTGATTTTGGCGGATTCATCTGAGGAATTTGTGGTTAAACAAATTTTGGATTCCAGGAAAGTGAGGGGAAGGTTACAGTATTTGATTGATTGGGAGGGTATGGACCAGAGGAACGATCATGGGAAGATTCAGTTGATGTACATGCCCCCCGTTTAGTTGCTATATTTCACGCTAAAAATCCACATAAGATAAGCCCAGAGACTGGGCATTAGGAGGGGGGTACTGTCAGGTTTCCTTCCCTTATTCAAGTTTCCTTCTCATTATTTCTCTTTGTTTATCCTTTTCAGATTAGCTTTGTGTGGGTGGGAAGTTTTCTATTATAGTTGGTTAGGCCTTAACTTGCTGATTCAGAATCCTGGTTCTGACCCAAGGCAAAATGGAGCCTCCTAGTGACAGCTCTGATTGGTTAGAAGACAATGCAGAACAACAATGAACATTCTAAACTGTCACTCTGTGCCTTTCATCATCAAAACCCCATCTGAGAGGACGTGTTTAGTGGCTGCTCCTGCTTTAGTCTTAGGCCTGGTGGATTTTATCCTTCAGGCGTCAGCAGTTGAGCGGCTACTTTCTTGGGGGTTACAGGAGAAGCTATCAGTTGGCAGGAATTCGTTTTTGAAGACAGGAAAAGCAGAAGATCCTTTTGAATTCGCTCAGGAGATAAGTGACTTTATTTGTACTGTTACTCTGTTCATCATAATGACATTCTCCTTGAAAATTCGTGAAAAGTTGTGTTTGTACTAGAACTTTTGAACTCCTGGAGTGCGCGTGTGTTTTCCAGCGCGGTGTTCCTTAGCGCGAGAATCTGTTTGTCGCGTGCGAATTCAAGTGAGCGTGTGTTTTCTGGCGCGGGTGTTCCGAGCGCGAGAAGCAGTTTGTCGCGTGCGATTTTAAATGCGCGTGGGTTTCAGAGCGCGGGTGCACCTTAGCGCGAGAAGCTATACGTCGCGTGTGAACTAAAGAGCGCGTGTGATTTCTAGCGCGGGTGTTCTTGGCGCGAGAAGCTATACGTCGCGTGTGAACTAAAGAGCACGTGTGATTTCTAGCGCGGGTATTTTTAACGCGAGAATCTATACGTCGCGTGTGGACTAAAGAGAGCATGTATTTCCCAGCGCGAGTGTTCCTTCGCGTGAGAATCAATACGTCGCGTGTGGAATAAAGAACGCGTGTGTTTTTCAGCGGGAGTGTTCCTTCGCGTGAGAATCAATTCGACACGTTTGAACTCAAGAGCGCGGGTGTTTTTATTTCGCGTGTTCCGCGCGAGAACATTGTTGCGCGTGTGGATTTTTGCGCGTGTGGATTCTTTTGATCGTGTGTATTCGTTCGTAAGTGAACTCTTTGCGCGTGTTCTTCAACCAGGAAGATTTCTAAGTGAAGTTCATCGTTCATCTGAATGGAGATAACCTGCGTGTGCGTTTAACACGTGTTTTTTCTTCAAGGATTCTAAAACTCAATATAATTATAAATAGTTTGAAAAGTTTGAAAGAAAAAGAAAGAATATTTTTAAGAACAATCTAACTGGACCTCCAGGGCATTTTGGAAAAAAGACAATGAACTAAGATTTCCAGATTTGCCTAAAGTAAGAAGTAGCTGTGAATTTCAAGTGTCTCAAGTAAGACAGATTTTCAGCTTCTTATCAGCTTCTCTAAGAAATTTCAAGAGAAGAGCCAGGTTCAGCTCTGGTTAGCCTTGACGGAGTCTGCCTGGTGTTGTTTTGTTATCCACTTCCCCCTTTCCCTTTGGGGTGTAGTTTACAGAGCTGAATTGAAATCTAGTTCTGGGAATTACATTTCAGGGGGATTGTCGGGGGTTCAGCAGCTTCCGCGGACACAGGACCTCTCAGCCTGACAGTTGGCTTCTCTGGCTTCCCTCTCTAACAGGATCATATTCAACATTGCATGTATGATCTACAAAGGAGCCTTGAACCGAATACCAAAACAATTGTCGGCTAAACTACACACATCTGGAGGCTGTTGCATATCATGACAAACAACTATAAAATGGTTGAAGTCTAAGCTAACGCGTGAAGAGGAGATTGGCAAGAAGTTGATCTAATACCACCATGAAGTGTCTGGAACTCAATCCTTTGGGTTAAGAGGCTGTGCATTACAAAAGCCAGGGCATTCCGAAAATAGCCTCAATAAGCTGACATGCTGTCCCTGAGTTTCAAATGTTCAGGAAGTAGTGAGGTATTGACAGGATGGGAGGGTGGGATAAACAACAGCATAGGGAACACCAAAAATCTAGGCACAGAAATGAGAGACAGGACTAAGAGGAGCAGATGTTGTGGTATGCAAGTTGCAGAGGAAGAAGAAGGAGCCAAGTTTGCCAGCTCAGTTCAAGTCCAGTACTGAGAGCAAGGTAGAGACACGCAGAAAAAGGGAGGGCAAGCAGACACAGTGGACGTTTGATGCAGCTGTCATTAGGGAGGCACATTTTGTGGCTACTAATTAGTAACAGTACAGAGAAGTTCTGTTTTCTGATTAATTGTGTGCGTCCAATGATCCAGGAAGGATGCTAAGAATCCATATTGAATAAAAGTGTGAATCTCTTTTGGAATGAGAACAATTGGAACTTCATTACAGGAATAACTAACATTAAATATAGTTACCCTCTCAACAGGGGGCTCAAGTGTTTCTTCAATGCTGTGGTCAGCTTCAAAAGGATCCTAAAAGAAACAAACACACAAATAATGTTAAGTACAAATACACAAAGGGCTCTCTCATTTTCTGGTTTAATAGACCAAATACAAGGAATTCTAACTGATCATTATGAAGAAAGCAATTGGTATGCCCTTCTTTCCCTATCATCAGTGCTTAAGCGCATGAGTCATAATATATAAGCGGTAGCCTTCCGAGAATGTTTGTTTCTGGAAATAATTTCTCATGAATCTACATCCAATTCAATCTACTGCTCCGATCAAGATGTTCGTGTGACACATCAACATCAAAAACTAGCAGATTTTAAGGTGTAATAAAAGTAATGCTAATATAGAGGGAAGGGAAATAGGACTACATTTAGTTCTCCAGAAACATATTTTGACAGTCTACTCAATAGGTTTAAGATGCTCAAAACCATGAAAGAATTAGATAAGAAAAACAAATAAGATAGAAAAAATGGTGAGCTGAAAATGCAAACCAAAAGGGGTAGATGAATGTATTCGCTCCCAAAAATCGATACCCTTATTTGAACGAGGTTTGGTAGAATGATCCCAAAAAGGTTCTTGGAAAAGCGTAACTATACTTTTCACACAGGTAGATTTAAATGATGGAAAACAACATCAATTGAAGTAGAATCCTTTATCTGTGAACCTGATAGTCAAAGATTTCCTTAACTCTAGCAGAAAGCATGTTGAATATGAATAGGGGATTTATGAAGAAAGGAAATGTTTAGTAAAACTATTCTGCTGTTTACAACTACTTACTGGTCCCAGGAGGACTTTGTCAATTTTCTGTGGGCTGGCAGGTGAGCTCTAAGATACAAGAGAATGTCAGGAATTATAGTTTGAAATGTAAAACAATACATATCATGGAATGTATCATCCTTCCTTGTACATATGTATCTTCTGATACCTACAGAGTTTAGCAGGATAGGCGTTAATGAGTACACCAACAAAACCGAACTTTGCCAGCATTTTCACAATATGACCCAAGAAGAGGGGGCATTACTGGTTGGGTAATGCCCCGGGGCTATAAGCCAGAGCAATGCATAGGCCCTTCTTCCTTTCCATGGCGGCCATTAAAACCGATGGGAAAAAAAAGTTTAAAAAAGTAAATGAAAAATGACCGCCATGGAAGTGGCGAAGGGACTACTCGTAGTCTCTTCTCCCTTTCCACGGCAGCCACTCTGTGTTTCCGCAGCAGAGAAGCAGAGGATTCAGAGCCTTCTCGATACGGTAAGGCCAGACGAGGGCCAATGAGCTTGCTTGTAACAAGCTCATTGACCCTCGACTGGTACTAATAAATATTACGGACCTGGTAGCCTCTGATATCAGGTTGAAAAATAACCTGATATTAACTTCATGATTAGTGTTGTGGGGGCGCTAACACATGTTTTTGCCCTTTACATGCTTGTTTTTGCCATAAAAATCATTTCACATATCCAGCGCAGACAGTGATTATTGAAATCAGTAAATGGAAAATGATGCAAGTTAAAAAAACAGCATGAAATTTGATAAATCATGCAAGATCTTGTAGTGGAATACTCCGTGAAAATATCAAGTAATACACTTTAATTTCTCTTCCAGCCCAAAGGTTGATGTAATTAATGCTCAAAAGAAAATATTTCCTAGACAGATGCCAAGAAATAATTTAATTTAAATAAACCTTACCCATCTCTTACTAATCACAATGCAAGGGTATCCTAAGTGCAATCTACTCTTATCCTGCTCCAAAGCAACATACCCCAAAATCACAGCAGCTGCGCAAATGTAACATGGTGGACACTGCTGAATGTTCTATGGTGGACCAGAGTGGAGCCTGCATTACTGGAGGGACTACCAGTCTCAGTGGTCTCTAGTCAAACGACTCCCGCGTAGTGGGAACTCCATAAATCTATTAACAACATCACTTCTCAGTGATGGATGCACTTCAATTCCTTCTTGCTATACACAGTTTGGCTCTGTCTCTGGCTCTTGGATTTCCTGTTATCTGACCTTTTCTTACTTCTGGACCATTCTTCATTTCCTCCCCTGTATTATGCTCAAATTTGCTTTTGACCTCGAACCATGCAACAGATTGCATGTTTTGCCCATTGAATTATGCAATTCAGTAGGCTCTTAAAACTATTCCGCTCATGCTGCCCATAGCTCATACTCCATGGGTCCCTTCTCTCTTAACTGGGGTTGTGTCTATGCTTTGACTTACCTATTACTATCCCCAACTGTAAAAATGAATTCTGGAACTTGGGTGGTTTGCTATGAGCTATAAATTATTGGACCTTGGCATTCTTGGTTGCATTCGTCCCTCACTGGTATAGTTTCATCACTTGGGCCCTTGTGTACAGTTGGAATCCTGTGAATACTTGGATATTTGCAGACTCTTGAACTCTTGTGGAACTGCATGTTCTCCTTAGGATTACTGTCTGTATTCCATTGGTGCACTGTTGTGACCTCCAGATCTATGACTTTTTCATCTACAAACCCTATTTGTCTATGTGTCTCTGTATTCTAAAGTCTTACTTAGGTTTCTATAGGTTACACTGTGTTGGCTTCTCTGGCTTCCCTCTCTAACAGGATCATATTCAACATTGCATGTATGATCTACAAAGGAGCCTTGAACCGAATACCAAAACAATTGTCGGCTAAACTACACACATCTGGAGTCTGTTGCATATCATGACAAACAACTATAAAATGGTGGAAGTCTAAGATAACGCGTGAAGAGGAGATTGGCAAGAAGTTGATCTAATACCACCATGAAGTGTCTGCAACTCAATCCTTTGGGTTAAGAGGCTGTGCATTACAAAAGCCAGGGCATTCCGAAAATAGCCTCAATAAGCTGACATGCTGTCCCTGAGTTTCAAATGTTCAGGAAGTAGTGAGGTATTGACATATAAACAACAGCATAGAGAACACCAAAAATCTAGGCACAGAAATGAGAGACAGGACTAAGAGGAGCAGATGTGTGGTATGCCAGTTGCAGAGGAATAAGAAGGAGCCAAGTTTGCCAGCTCAGTTCAAGTCCAGTACTGAGAGCAAGGTAGAGACATGCAGAAAAAGGGAGGGCAAGCAGACACAGTGGACGTTTGATGCAGCTGTCATTAGGGAGGCACATTTTGTGGCTACTAATTAGTAACAGTACAGAGAAGTTCTGTTTTCTGATTAATTGTGTGCGTCCAATGATCCAGGAAGGATGCTAAGAATCCATATTGAATAAAAGTGTGAATCCCTTTTGGAATGAGAACAATTGGAACTTCATTACAGGAATAACTAACATTAAATATAGTTACCCTCTCAACAGGGGCCTCAAGTGTTTCTTCAATGCTGTGGTCAGCTTCAAAAGGATCCTAAAAGAAACAAAAACACAAATAATGTTAAGTACAAATACACAAAGGGCTCTCTCATTTTCTGGTTTAATAGATCAAATACAAGGAATTCTAACTGATCATTATGAAGAAAGCAATTGGTATGCCCTTCTTTCCCTATCATCAGTGCTTAAGCGCATGAGTCATAATATATAAGCGGTAGCCTTCCGAGAATGTTTGTTTCTGGAAATAATTTCTCATGAATCTACATCCAATTCAATCTACTGCTCCGATCAAGATGTTCGTGTGACACATCAACATCAAAAACGAGCAGATTTTAAGGTGTAATAAAAGTAATGCTAATATAGAGGGAAGGGAAATAGGACTACATTTAGTTCTCCAGAAACATATTTTGACAGTCTACTCAATAGGTTTAAGATGCTCAAAACCATGAAAGAATTAGATAAGAAAAACAAATAAGATAGAAAAAATGGTGAGCTGAAAATGCAAACCAAAAGGGGTAGATGAATGTATTCGCCCCCAAAAATCGATACCCTTATTTGAACGAGGTTTGGTAGAATGATCCCAAAAAGGTTCTTGGAAAAGCGTAACTATACTTTTCACACAGGTAGATTTAAATGATGGAAAACAACATCAATTGAAGTAGAATCCTTTATGTGTGAACCTTATAGTCAAAGATTTCCTTAACTCTAGCAGAAAGCATGTTGAATATGAATAGGGGATTTATGAAGAAAGGAAATGTTTAGTAAAACTATTCTGCTGTTTACAACTACTTACTGGTCCCAGGAGGACTTTGTCAATTTTATGTGGGCTGGCAGGTGAGCTCTAAGATACAAGAGAATGTCAGGAATTATAGTTTGAAATGTAAAACAATACATATCATGGAATGTATCATCCTTCCTTGTACAGATGTATCTTCTGATACCTACAGAGTTTAGCAGGATAGGCGTTAATGAGTACACCAACAAACCGAACTTCACCAGCATTTTCACAATATGACCCGAGAAGAGGGGGCATTACTGGTTGGGTAATGCCCCGGGGCTATAAGCCAGAGCAATGCATAGTCCCTTCTTCCTTTCCATGGCGGCCATTAAAACCGATGGGAAAAAAAAGTTTAAAAAAGTAAATGAAAAAATGACCGCCATGGAAGTGGCGAAGGGACTACTCGTAGTCTCTTCTCCCTTTCCACGGCAGCCACTCTGTGTTTCCGCAGCAGAAAAGCGGAGGATTCAGAGCCTTCTCGGTGAGGTAAGGCCAAACGAGGGCCAATGAGCTTGCTTGTAACAAGGTCATTGACCCTCGACTGGTACTAATAAATATTACGGACCTGGTAGCCTCTAATATCAGGTTGAAAAATAACCTGATATTAACTTCATGATTAGTGTTGTGGTATTGCTAACACATGTTTTTGCCCTCTACGTGCTTGTTTTTGCCATAAAAATCATTTCACATATCCAGCACAGACAGTGATTATTGAAATCAGTAAATGGAAAATGATGCATGTTAAAAAAACAGCATGAAATTTGATAAATCATGCAAGATCTTGCAGTGGAATACTCAGTGAAAATATCAAGTAATACACTTTAATTTCTCTTCCAGCCCAAAGGTATATGTAATTAATGCTCAAAAGAACATTTTTCCTAGACAGATGCCAAGAAATAATTTAATTTAAATAAACCTTACCCATCTCTTACTAATCACAATGCAAGGGTATCGTAAGTGCAATCTACTCTTATCCTGCTCCAAAGCAACATACCCCAAAATCACAGCAGCTGCGCAAATGTAACATTGTGGACACTGCTGAATGTTCTATGGTGGACCAGAGTGGAGCCTGCATTACTGGAGAGACTACCAGTCTCAATGGTGTCTAGTCAAATGACTCCCGCGTAGTGGGAACTCCATAAATCTATTAACAACATCACTTCTCAGTGATGGATGCACTTCAATTCCTTCTTACTATACACAGTTTGGCTCTGTCTCTGGCTCTTGGATTTCCTGTTATCTGACCTTTTCTTACTTCTGGACCATTCTTCATTTCCTCCCCTGTATTGTGCTCAAATTTGCTTTTGACCTCGAACCATGCAACAGATTGCATATTTTGCCCATTGAATTAAGCAATTCAGTAGGCTCTTAAAACTATTCCGCTCACGCTGCCCTTATCTCATACTCCATGGGTCCCTTCTCTCTTAACTGGGGTTGTGTCTATGCTTTGACTTACCTATTACTATCCCCAACTGTAAAAATGAATTCTGGAACTTGGGTGGTTTGCTATGAATTATTGGACCTTGGCATTCTTGGCTGCATTCGTCCCTCACTGGTATAGTTTCATCACTTGGGCCCTTGTGTACAGTTGGAATCCTGTGAATACTTGGATATTTGCAGACGCTTGAACTCTTGTGGAAACTGCATGTTCTCCTTAGGATTACTGTCTGTATTCCATTGGGTGCACTGTTGTGACCTCCAGATCTATTACTTTTTCTTCTACAAACCCTATTTGTCTATGTGTCTCTGTATTCCAAAGTCATACTTAGGTTTCTATAGGTTACACTGTGTTGGCTTCTCTGGCTTCCCTCTCTAACAGGATTGTATTCAACATTGCATGTATGATCTACAAAGGAGCCTTGAACCGAATACCAAAACAATTGTCGGCTAAACTACACACATCTGGAGGCTGTTGCATATCATGACAAACAACTATAAAATGGTTGAAGTCTAAGCTAACGCATCAAGAGGAGATTGGCAAGAAGTTGATCTAATACCACCATGAAGTGTCTGGAACTCAATCCTTTGGGTTAAGAGGCTGTGCATTACAAAAGCCAGGACATTCCGAAAATAGCCTCAATAAGCTGACATGCTGTCCCTGAGTTTCAAATGTTCAGGAAGTAGTGAGGTATTGACAGGGTGGGAGGGTGGGATAAACAACAGCATAGAGAACACCAAAAATCTAGGCACTGAAATGAGAGACAGGACTAAGAGGAGCAGATGTTGTGGTATGCCAGTTGCAGAGGAAGAAGAAGGAGCCAAGTTTGCCAGCTTAGTTCAAGTCCAGTACTGAGAGCAAGGTAGAGACATGCAGAAAAAGGGAGGGCAAGCAGACACAGTGGACGTTTGATGCAGCTGTCATTAGGGAGGCACATTTTGTGGCTACTAATTAGTAACAGTACAGAGAAGTTCTGTTTTCTGATTAATCGTGTGCGTCCAATGATCCAGGAAGGATGCTAAGAATCCATATTGAATAAAAGTGTGAATCTCTTTTGGAATGAGAACAATTGGAACTTCATTACAGGAATAACTAACATTAAATATAGTTACCCTCTCAAAAGGGGCCTCAAGTGTTTCTTCAATGCTGTGGTCAGCTTCAAAAGGATCCTAAAAGAAACAAACACACAAATAATGTTAAGTACAAATACACAAAGGGCTCTCTCATTTTCTTGTTTAATACATCAAATACAAGGAATTCTAACTGATCATTATGAAGAAAGCAATTGGTATGCCCTTCTTTCCCTATCATCAGTGCTTAAGCGCATGAGTCATAATATATAAGCGGTAGCCTTCCTAGAATGTTTGTTTCTGGAAATAATTTCTCATGAATCTACATCCAATTCAATCTACTGCTCCGATCAAGATGTTAGTGTGACACATCAACATCAAAAAAGAGCAGATTTTAAGGTGTAAAAAAAGTAATGGTCATTTAGAGGGAAGGGAAATAGGACTACATTTAGTTCGCCAGAAACCTATTTTGACAGTCTACTCAATAGGTTTAAGATGCTCAAAACCATGAAAGAATTAGATAAGAAAAACAAATAAGATAGAAAAAATGGTGAGCTGAAAATGCAAACCAAAAGGGGTAGATGAATGTATTCGCCCCCAAAAATCGATGCCCTTATTTGAACGAGGTTTGGTAGAATGATCCCAAAAAGGTGCGCTGCTGTTTTTACTGGAATTACCTGTGCCTGAACGTTCGTTTGGTGAATCACATCCTTCCAGCATTGCGAGCTGTCTAGGGGCTCTTGCTGGCATACGCCCGCTTCCTGGAGGAGGCGGAGCTCACTCTTGACACGTGACTTATCACGTGACTATTCTCCACTACAAAGCACAGAGGAAACCTCCTGAGTGGCGTGCGCTGCTGTTTTTACTGGAATTACCTGTGTCTGAACGTTCGTTTGGTGAATCACATCCTTCCAGCATTGCGAGCTGTCTAGGGGCTCTTGCTGGCATACGCCCGCTTCCTGGAGGAGGCGGAGCTCACTCTTGACACGTGACTTATCACGTGACTATTCTCCACTACAAAGCACAGAGGAAACCTCCCGAGTGGCGTGCGCTGCTGTTTTTACTGGAATTACCTGTGCCTGAACGTTCGTTTGGTGAATCACATCCTTCCAGCATTGCGAGCTGTCTAGGGGCTCTTGCTGGCATACGCGCTCTTCCTGGAGGAGGCGGAGCTCACTCTTGACACGTGACTTATCACGTGACTATTCTCCACTACAAAGCACAGAGGAAACCTCCCGAGTGGCGTGCGCTGCTGTTTTTACTGGAATTACCTGTGCCTGAACGTTCGTTTGGTGAATCACATCCTTCCAGCATTGCGAGCTGTCTAGGGGCTCTTGCTGGCATACGCCCGCTTCCTGGAGGAGGCGGAGCTCACTCTTGACACGTGACTTATCACGTGACTATTCTCCACTACAAAGCACAGAGGAAACCTCCCGAGTGGCGTGCGCTGCTGTTTTTACTGGAATTACCTGTGCCTGAACGTTCGTTTGGTGAATCACATCCTTCCAGCATTGCGAGCTGTCTAGGGGCTCTTGCTGGCATACGCCCGCTTCCTGGAGGAGGCGGAGCTCACTCTTGCTCTTGACACGTGACTTATCACGTGACTATTCTCCACTACAAAGCACAGAGGAAACCTCCCGAGTGGCGTGCGCTGCTGTTTTTACTGGAATTACCTGTGCCTGAACGTTCGTTTGGTGAATCACATCCTTCCAGCATTGCGAGCTGTCTAGGGGCTCTTGCTGGCATACGCCCGCTTCCTGGAGGAGGCGGAGCTCACTCTTGACATGTGACTTATCACGTGACTATTCTCCACTACAAAGCACAGAGGAAACCTCCCGAGTGGCGTGCGCTGCTGTTTTTACTGGAATTACCTGTGCCTGAACGTTCGTTTGGTGAATCACATCCTTCCAGCATTGCGAGCTGTCTAGGGGCTCTTGCTGGCATACGCCCGCTTCCTGGAGGAGGCAGAGCTCACTCTTGACACGTGACTTATCACGTGACTATTCTCCACTACAAAGCACAGAGGAAACCTCCCGAGTGGCGTGCGCTGCTGTTTTTACTGGAATTACCTGTGCCTGAACGTTCGTTTGGTGAATCACATCCTTCCAGCATTGCGAGCTGTCTCGGGGCTCTTGCTGGCATACGCCCGCTTCCTGGAGGAGGCGGAGCTCACTCTTGACACGTGACTTATCACGTGACTATTCTCCACTACAAAGCACAGAGGAAACCACCCTTGCGGCGTTAAGCCCGACGGTGAAAAGCCCATTGGCTGTTGTGCGGCTGTTTGGCGGCACAATCAGAAGGGAGACTGCAGTGTATAGTCACTTTGATCCCTGAGGCTCCACTCCAACAATCGTTTTAACACTTGTTACGTTCCGGTTAGTTCTGAAAATACTGTAATATATCATATACTGCTAGATCACGGAGATCTCATGATTTCATAACTAGCGCTGGTGAGCGTGGGTGAGGTTCCATTTTTTTTGTAAATTGTTTACATTTTATTATAAAGTGTTAGGTGTTGCTCACCACACTCCGGGCTAATTGGTATTTTTTCAAAATTTGAGTGTAAAGCTAGATTAGTCTTTATTGATCCTTGTCTTATTCCTACAAAGCTGAAAACCCTGTCTCTTCATTAATATATTGCACCTGTGCTATTTTTATTATTTTTACTATGGCTAATGCATTGCGTAGCGGGCGGTGCATGGGGGCAATATTGAAAGCTGGTACTAAAACTAATACTGATCTTTTAGACCACAAAGGAACTATTTCTGACAATGAGCTACTCGATAATGACACTCCAGTTGGGGTAGCTAACGACGATAATTTGAATCATACTGATACTCCAACACGTACTACTTATGTGGCCCAGATTCATGCTAACCCTACTCCTACTTCGTCCAATTCCATAAAAGACGAAGTAAATATTGATCTTAGGGTGGGTTTGGGGAGTTGCATAACCCCACTGCTACCTTGCACTTTTAATGAAGACCCGTTTAGAATAACTATGAAGAAAATTGCTGAATTAGATGAACAGGTCAATCAATCTATTGAAATGATGACCCCACTGGTTCACAGATCATCTAACAGGGCTATTTTTAAATCAACCTATAGCAAGGGCTTTACAAAAACTGATAATGAAATAACACGTGAAGGAAGCTCTGAAGGGAGCTCGCATGCTCTATTGTACTCTCCCGAGCAACTCAAAGGTCAAAGAAGGTTTATAAATGACGATCCTGAGGGTAATATATCAGAGAGGTGTAGTGTTGAACATCAATCTCCTAGCCCCCTTCCAGTGATCACAAAAATACTAGATCTTCTTGACAAGGGCCATGAACTTACCCACTTGGAATTAAAAGAACTAAAGGCAATTATGCATTATTTCTGTTCCAAGATGGATAAAATTGAGGGCTTCATAACTGCAATTGATACCCTGAGATCTTTGCAATATGAAACAGGTGGCCAAAGATCAAGGGTAGTTACGAATGAGTGTCATGAGAAAAGCACGCAATGTTTGCTACCTGCTAACCTAGAATGTAACAATTCTGGACAATCACATGGGGTATCATCTGAGCTATTGAGGTGTAATTGCAAGAACGATCTGAGTGAGATTAAATCATCGATAACCGCATTAAACGATATTATAGTTTCTCATCTATTTAACAAAGCACGCCCTTCTGATATGCTGCGAAGTCCTATTACTGAAGTTCTGATTCTAGATCCGCCCGATAGTCCTTCTGTCTTATTGGATGAAATTGAAAAACAAAAAAACACGGAAACTGAAAATACTCACACCGAAACAACTCCAACCTTTATGTCTCGCCGGGCAAAAAGGATGCACATGCGTGCTGTGAAAAGACTTCCTAAAAGAAAGAGGGAAGCGAAGATCATTAAATCAACTTCAATCCTAGAGATTGCAGATGAGGAGCATATCAACTTGGAGGAGTTGTCGAAAGAGAGCCAGTATGCCCTCGCATCTGCTACTGAAGTAGAAGTGGAAAAAGGTGGAGGAGACTTAGGCACCCCTTCACTACTGAACGATGAAGTACACACCAACACGGGAATCATAAAAACTAGTACTTCACAATTGGCAAAATCAAAATCTCAAAAAACCTCAATTTCCAAAACTGTGTTACATCAAAAAATACCTATGATTATTACAAAAGATCACTCAACTCAGCAAAATGAAACCGTAAAGTCTAACACAGTTTTCATTACTCAAAACTCGGCAAAAGCCACTTTAAGTGAATATTTCCCTACAGTAGGCAGATGCTGTACCTCAAAAAATCAAACAAAACAACAAGATGAAGCAATCTGCACCTCCCCGAAAACTCCTATGAGGAAATCCTATAGCGAGATATGTAGCAATGTCCCGAATGATCGTACACATGCAAACAATATGTGCACAGTGAGTAATGAAACGCAATTAGAAGTAGCAAATAGAAATAGTAATAAAATGAATGTAACACGTGATGATTCAATAAGGTGTGAAAATTGTTTATTCGATAAAAAGAGAAATGTAGTGATGCTAAATGGCCCAGGCAAAAAAGCGGGAATTGCTGAGACACCTCTCAGGACCCAGCCTGGGAATTTACCAATTAATGAAGTAAATAATGTGGATGCCCCCTTTGCACCGAGTTACATATCTATTCATGGTCCGCCTTTAAGAAGGTCTTTATCTGACAAACAAACTAACATGAATAAAGAATACGATCACTCCGATAGCAAGAGCGCATCTTCACTTGAGTTGAATCCCCGCGTGGCTACTAGGGCATCTTCACTGGCTACAACATTAATAAATACACGGAAAAATACACCTCTAACTAGGCATCAAGATAGGGGATTGGAAACACAGTACATTATTGGATTTGAGGGGGATGAAAGGATATTGGCGGATAATCGCATTAATCGATCCTTTATATTCTCCGTATTCTCAAAAATACCTCAATTGAGAATAATCAAATCCGAAGATATTACAAGGGTTTCCTTGGCAAGTGTAAATAATCACAGGGCAATATGTTATCTTACCTCTGAGGCTATTATGAAATTTATCTGGTCTAACCATGAGGAAATAAAAAAGGAGGGTTTGACGCTGTTTATGTTTGACTCTGAGTCGGAGGCTTTAATATTTCTGGAAACACCGGCTAAGGGCATTGAAAAGATAGAAGAAGCAGGTAGGCCTCATTCACAATTTGTAGCAGGGTTGGATGGTGGCATGTTGGAAATTTTGAAATTTGCAGCCAATACAAAAGGGCTACCATGGCTGGAACCTATGCTTTCGTCAATTTTATGTCCAAAATTGCCCTCCCCTGCTAAATAGCTATGCAATGATACGAATATGCAAATTATATCTTGGAATTCTTGCGGACATGCAAACTTAATGAAGTGGCACTCTGCTTTAACTCCCGTAGATCTACCTACAATAATAATGATACAAGAAACGATGAAAACTGAGCCATTCGTAATTCCTGGGTATTTAACTTTTACCTCACCTGCAAGAAGATCCTTGCTAGGACGTCCATCTGGGGGTCTGTTGGTTGGAGTTAAGATATCCTTGCAGGCTCAAGCGGAATTAGCTTGGGTATCTGCCAGTATTCTGGGGATTCATCTTTCAATACCCTCATTTAGTTATTCCTCACTTATGATAATCACCCTATATTGGAATCCAGCTGTCTTACCAGTCGACGAGATGTTGGATGAATTGGACGCATGCTTATTATAGATATCTGGTAGATACCGGACTTGTGAAATCATTATAGGTGGTGACTTTAATTGCGATTGTAGAGATTTGACTGAAACCCACAAATTTAAATCATCCACTCTCTCTTATAGTAGAGGAGCTAAATTTAGAGAACTCCTCACAGAGTGGGATATGGATTTAATGGTAAGAAATGGCATGAATCTACGAAATACATGGGCAAGAGGCACGTTGCACTCAATGATAGATTATATATTTGTATCTCACAATCTTATCATGCATATGGCTCCCCTAGTAATAGGACAGATTGAGATAGGAGATCACGCTCAACTTTCTACCTTCTGTCAACTGAAATGTCATTCGCTCATGCCAAATATTACCTTGGCAGTGGTCGAAATTGATCGTCCCCTGCATTCCATTATATGGAATCGAGGGATCTGCAATTTTGTCGTTAAACAAATTTCCTCGGTGATTGAGAGGATCAGACGTGCAGGGGGAAATTATGAATATATATTGCGCATGCACTATCCTGATATAGTTGCCATAGCACTCGAGCGACTTGGTAAAATACAAAGTAATGTGCAACATCCACACTTATATGATCATACATGCAAATTATTAAAAAGGGAGAAGAATAGGGTGTTGAGATCTTTAAAGAGAAGCAACTTGGGCATCGAAGACAGCAAGGCAAGGAGGAATAGGATATTATCAGCCTACAAACATAATTTGAAATCTGCTCTTATTTCAAGATACAATGAAGCAAATTGCACATTAATTCGAGCCATTCTGGCTCATGACACACGAGTAATTTGGCGCACCTTGAAAGCTAATAATAAATGTGTGGCATTGTATTCGCTTAACTGTATTCCTGAGCAGACTTGGCAAACATTCATAAAGACTAAATATCAACTGCCTTGTAGTTTTCGCTTTGTCCCAGATGTTTCTCTTGAATACTCTGAAATCCCAAGGCTGAAGTGGGACTGTATTGATATTATGTGGGCAATCTCCAGGTTGACATACTCAAAAGCTGCAGGACCAGATGGTCTCCCCACATGTCTTTATAAGGCGGATCCAGTGCTGTGGTCTGGCATTATAAACCATAAGTTCAACTCTATTATTAGGTCTGGGGAAATTCCACCCTCATGGTTAACTGCTAATATTGTACCCATATTTAAAAAGGGTGATCCATCTCTCCCGGAAAATTATCGTCCAATATCTTTAATTGATACTGAGGCTAGGATTTTCTCTATCCTTCTCTTAAACGAATTGGAGAAAGTAATTGCGGCGAATGACATGTACTCGAAATATCAAACTGGATTTAGGAAGAGCATGAGTACAACCTTAAATGCTTTTATCATGTTGCATGTCATCTCGGGAGTAAAAGAAAAAAATTCCAATCCTGTTTATATAGCAATGATCGATATGAGTTCAGCTTTTGATACGGTGGTCCGCAATTTATTGTGGAAGAAAATGTTGAAAATAGGGATTCCAAATGTGCTGATGTACTGGATCATTAAGTTGCACACGAATACTTCCTATAGAATAAGAATCTCTCCGGAAGGTGGGACTACTCCCCCCATATGTACAAAAATTGGTGTAAAACAGGGTTGTAATCTGGCGGCCACCTTATTTAACTTATATCTTTCTGATATGGGTGAAAATTGGGAAAAAGGGAATTTGTTTTCGGTTAAAGTGGGGAGTATTCATCTGAAATGGATTGCATTCGCTGATGATATCATCTTGTTTGACCCTACTCCGGTAGGACTTCAAACTAAACTCTCATTATTTGAGACTTTTGCAAAAGCTAATAATTTGACATCGAACCAGCGAAAACTGCCATTATGACCTTTGGAGTTAAATCAAAAGGAGGGAATTTTAGATGGCAAATGTTGAATACACAAATTTGTTGTGTGAACAATGCTCTCTACTTAGGGTATCATTTATCAGCCCTCAACTCCATTATCGCTTGGTCAATTATAATTAGAAACAAAACACGACCACTATTGTCCCAAATGAAAAGGATCTATAGCCAATATTGCAAATTCTCTTTAATCCCGCTAATAGATTTTATGACATTAAAAATTGAGAGTGTTATATTGTATACATTAGATATTTGTCTATGTGACATGGCAAGCACGCTGGACAGCTTACAGGGCTCTCTTTTGAAATCTGCAATGTTTCTCCCTATGTCAATTCCAAATGCCTTTATTCGGCATGAATTGGGGCTGGTTGCACTATCATCTCGTTGGAAATGGAGACAGCTGTCCAACTATGTCAAGATTCATTATCCTCCAATTAATTCATTGTACATTGATCTAAACAAAATGTTGGGTTCTCAAACTCCAAAATCTTTTTCTAACTATCAATTGAAAATGCAACAAATCTTGGATAATGCAAATATTACTGTTGAGGATATTCAATTTCGTCCTGGCTTTGCTAAGAAAAAACTCTTTGAAATGGATTGGTGTATAACAATTGATTCAATTAAGACCTATGGGCTATATAAAGAATATGGTACACATGTAAAACAGCGCATTCCACGCTACGATCATGTCTTGTTATTCCCCTGTGAAAATATCCGAAAGGCATATATCCGTTTTAGACTAAACCTATACCATACTAGGGAAAGAACTAAGAACTGGGAAATGAATAAATCAAATAATTATGTGGGATGTCGATTTGCTGAATGTAACGAATCTTATGAAACATTGAAACATCTTATATTGTACTGTCCGCATTTTAAGAACTTTAGGACACTTAAATTGAGGAAATTTGTGGAAATTGAATTCGAGGACTGCCTTGAAGTTTTGTGGTCCAGAATGATGCAGGGATCATATAAACCCTTAATATATGAAGTGGCAAAATTCTGTAAGTACATTGAAAATGAATTACAGTTATTTTCTAAACTGTATTGATTGATTAAATGATTATCTGTAAGATTTTAAACTTTGTAAAGGTTCTACATGAATTGTCATGAATTTTGAACCAAATGCAAATAAAAAAAAAAAAAAAAAAAAGGTTCTTGGAAAAGCGTAACTATACTTTTCACACAGGTAGATTTAAATGATGGAAAACAACATCAATTGAAGTAGAATCCTTTATGTGTGAACCTTATAGTCAAAGATTTCATTAACTCTAGCAGAAAGCATGTTGAATATGAATAGGGGATTTATGAAGAAAGGAAATGTTTAGTAAAACTATTCTGCTGTTTACAACTACTTACTGGTCCCAGGAGGACTTTGTCAATTTTCTGTGGGCTGGCAGGTGAGCTCTAAGAAACAAGAGAATGTCAGGAATTATAGTTTGAAATGTAAAACAATACATATCATGGAATGTATCATCCTTCCTTGTACAGATGTGTCTTCTGATACCTACAGAGTTTAGCAGGATAGGCGTTAATGAGTACACCAACAAAACCGAACTTCGCCAGCATTTTCACAATATGACCCGAGAAGAGGGGGCATTACTGGTTGGGTAATGCCCCGGGGCTATAAGCCAGAGCAATGCATAGTCCCTTCTTCCTTTCCATGGCGGCCATTAAAACCGATGGGAAAAAAAAGTTTCAAAAAGTAAAAGAAAAAATGACCGCCATGGAAGTGGCAAAGGGACTACTCGTAGTCTCTTCTCCCTTTCCACGGCAGCCACTCTGTGTTTCCGCAGCAGAAAAGCAGAGGATTCAGAGCCTTCTCAGTGAGGTAAGGCCAAACGAGGGCCAATGAGCTTGCTTGTAACAAGCTCATTGACCCTTGACTGGTACTAATAAATATTACGGACCTGGTAGCCTCTGATATCAGGTTGAAAAATAACCTGATATTAACTTCATGATTAGTGTTGTGGGAGTGCTAACACATGTTTTTGCCCTTTACATGCTTGTTTTTGCCATAAAAATCATTTCACATATCCAGCACAGACAGTGATTATTGAAATCAGTAAATGGAAAATGATGCATGTTAAAAAAACAGCATGAAATTTGATAAATCATGCAAGATCTTGCAGTGGAATACTCAGTGAAAATATCAAGTAATACACTTTAATTTCTCTTCCAGCCCAAAGGTAGATGTAATTAATGCTCAAAAGAAAATATTTCCTAGACAGATGCCAAGAAATAATTTAATTTAAATAAACCTTACCCATCTCTTACTAATCACAATGCAAGGGTATCCTAAGTGCAATCTACTCTTATCCTGCTCCAAAGCAACATACCCCAAAATCACAGCAGCTGCGCAAATGTAACATGGTGGACACTGCTGAATGTTCTATGGTGGACCAGAGTGGAGCCTGTATTACTGGAGGGACTACCAGTCTCAGTGGTCTCTAGTCAAACGACTCCCGCGTAGTGGGAACTCCATAAATCTATTAACAACATCACTTCTCAGTGATGGATGCACTTCAATTCCTTCTTGCTATACACAGTTTGGCTCTGTCTCTGGCTCTTGGATTTCCTGTTATCTGACCTTTTCTTACTTCTGGACCATTCTTCATTTCCTCCCCTGTATTATGCTCAAATTTGCTTTTGACCTCGAACCATGCAACAGATTGCATGTTTTGCCCATTGAATTATGCAATTCAGTAGGCTCTTAAAACTATTCCGCTCATGCTGCCCATATCTCATACTCCATGGGTCCCTTCTCTCTTAACTGGGGTTGTGTCTATGCTTTGACTTACCTATTACTATCCCCAACTGTAAAAATGAATTCTGGAACTTGGGTGGTTTGCTATGAATTATTGGACCTTGGCATTCTTGGTTGCATTCGTCCCTCACTGGAATAGTTTCATCACTTGGGCCCTTATGTACAGCTGGAATCCTTTGAATTCTTGGATATTTGCAGACGCTTGAACTCTTGTGGAAACTGCATGTTCTCCTTAGGATTACTGTCTGTATTCCATTGGGTGCACTGTTGTGACCTCCAGATCTATTACTTTTTCATTTACAAACCCTATTTGTCTATGTGTCTCTGTATTCCAAAGTCTTACTTAGGTTTCTATAGGTTACACTGTGTTGGCTTCTCTGGCTGCCCTCTCTAACAGGATCATATTCAACATTGCATGTATGCTCTACAAAGGAGCCTTGAACCGAATACCAAAACAATTGTCGGCTAAACTACACACATCTGGAGGCTGTTGCATATCATGACAAACAACTATAAAATGGTTGAAGTCTAAGCTAATGCGTGAAGAGGAGATTGGCAAGAAGTTGATCTAATACCACCATGAAGTGTCTGGAACTCAATCCTTTGGGTTAAGAGGCTGTGCATTACAAAAGCCAGGGCATTCCGAAAATAGCCTCAATAAGCTGGCATGCTGTCCCTGAGTTTCAAATGTTCAGGAAGTAGTGAGGTATTGACAGGGTGGGAGGGTGGGATAAACAACAGCATAGAGAACACCAAAAATCTAGGCACAGAAATGAGAGACAGGACTAAGAGGAGCAGATGTTGTGGTATGCGAGTTGCAGAGGAAGAAGAAGGAGCCAAGTTTGCCAGCTCAGTTCAAGTCCAGTACTGAGAGCAAGGTAGAGACATGCAGAAAAAGGGAGGGCAAGCAGACACAGTGGACGTTTGATGCAGCTGTCATTAGGGAGGCACATTTTGTGGCTACTAATTAGTAACAGTACAGAGAAGTTCTGTTTTCTGATTAATTGTATGTGTCCAATGATCCAGGAAGGATGCTAAGAATCCATATTGAATAAAAGTGTGAATCTCTTTTGCAATGAGAACAATTGGAACTTCATTACAGGAATAACTAACATTAAATATAGTTACCCTCTCAACAGGGGCCTCAAGTGTTTCTTCAATGCTGTGGTCAGCTTCAAAAGGATCCTAAAAGAAACAAACACACAAATAAGGTTAAGTACAAAAACACAAAGGGCTCTCTCATTTTCTGGTTTAATACATCAAATACACGGAATTCTAACTGATCATTATGAAGAAAGCAATTGGTATGCCCTTCTTTCCCTATCATCAGTGCTTAAGCGCATGAGTCATAATATATAAGCGGTAGCCTTCCTAGAATGTTTGTTTCTGGAAATAATTTCTCATGAATCTACATCCAATTCAATCTACTGCTCCGATCAAGATGTTCGTGTGACACATCAACATCAAAAAAGAGCAGATTTTAAGGTGTAAAAAAGTAATGGTAATATAGAGGGAAGGGAAATAGGACGACATTTAGTTCTCCAGAAAAATATTTTGACAGTCTACTCAATAGGTTTAAGATGCTCAAAACCATGAAAGAATTAGATAAGAAAAACAAATAAGATAGAAAAAATGGTGAGCTGAAAATGCAAACCAAAAGGGGTAGATGAATGTATTCGCTCCCAAAAATCGATACCCTTATTTGAACGAGGTTTGGTAGAATGATCCCAAAAAGGTTCTTGGAAAAGCGTAACTATACTTTTCACACAGGTAGATTTAAATGATGGAAAACAACATCAATTGAAGTAGAATCCTTTATGTGTGAACCTTATAGTCAAAGATTTCCTTAACTCTAGCAGAAAGCATGTTGAATATGAATAGGGGATTTATGAAGAAAGGAAATGTTTAGTAAAACTATTCTGCTGTTTACAACTACTTACTGGTCCCAGGAGGACTTTGTCAATTTTCTGTGGGCTGGCAGGTGAGCTCTAAGATACAAGAGAATGTCAGGAATTATAGTTTGAAATGTAAAACAATACATATCATGGAATGTATCATCCTTCCTTGTACAGGTGTATCTTCTGATACCTACAGAGTTTAGCAGGATAGGCGTTAATGAGTACACCAACAAAACCGAACTTCGCAAGCATTTTCACAATATGACCCGAGAAGAGGGGGCATTACTGGTTGGGTAATGCCCCGGGGCTATAAGCCAGAGCAATGCATAGTCCCTTCTTCCTTTCCATGGCGGCCATTAAAACCGATGGGAAAAAAAAGTTTAAAAAAGTAAATGAAAAAATGACCGCCACGGAAGTGGCGAAGGGACTACTCGTAGTCTCTTCTCCCTTTCCACGGCAGCCACTCTGTGTTTCCGCAGCAGAGAAGCAGAGGATTCAGAGCCTTCTCGGTGAGGTAAGGCCAGACGAGGGCCAATGAGCTTGCTTGTAACAAGCTCATTGACCCTCGACTGGTACTAATAAATATTACGGACCTGGTAGCCTCTGATATCAGGTTGAAAAATAACCTGATATTAACTTCATGATTAGTGTTGTGGGAGTGCTAACACATGTTTTTGCCCTTTACATGCTTGTTTTTGCCATAAAAATCATTTCACATATCCAGCACAGACAGTGATTATTGAAATCAGTAAATGGAAAATGATGCATGTTAAAAAAACAGCATGAAATTTGATAAATCATGCAAGATCTTGCAGTGGAATACCCAGTGAAAATATCAAGTAATACACTTTAATTTCTCATCCAGCCCAAAGGTAGATGTAATTAATGCTCAAAAGAAAATATTTCCTAGACAGATGCCAAAAAATAATTTAATTTAAATAAACCTTACCCATCTCCCTTACCCATCTCTTACTAATCACAATGCAAGGGTATCGTAAGTGCAATCTACTCTTATCCTGCTCCAAAGCAACATACCCCAAAATCACAGCAGCTGTGCAAATGTAACATGGTGGACACTGCTGAGTGTTCTATGGTGGACCAGAGTGACGCCTGCATTACTGGAGGGACTACCAGTCTCAGTGGTCTCTAGTCAAACGACTCCCGCGTAGTGGGAACTCCATAAATCTATTAACAACATTACTTCTCAGTGATGGATGCACTTCAAATCCTTCTTGCTATACACAGTTTGGCTCTGTCTCTGGCTCTTGGATTTCCTGTTATCTGACCTTTTCTTACTTCTGGACCATTCTTCATTTCCTCCCCTGTATTGTGCTCAAATTTGCTTTTGACCTCGAACCATGCAACAGATTGCATGGTTTGCCCATTGAATTATGCAATTCAGTAGGCTCTTAAAACTATTCCGCTCATGCTGCCCATATCTCATACTCCATGGGTCCCTTCTCTCTTAACTGGGGTTGTGTCTATGCTTTGACTTACCTATTACTATCCCCAACTGTAAAAATGAATTCTGGAACTTGGGTGGTTTGCTATGAATTATTGGACCTTGGCATTCTTGGTTGCATTCGTCCCTCACAGGTATAGTTTCATCACTTGGGCCCTAGTGTACAATTGGAATCCTGTGAATACTTGGATATTTGCAGACGCTTGCACTCTTGTGGAAACTGCATGTTCTCTTTAGGATTACTGTCTGTATTCCGTTGGGTGCACTGTTGTGACCTCCAGATCTATTACTTTTTCATTTACAAACCCTATTTGTCTATGTGTCTCTGTATTCCAAAGTCTTACTTAGGTTTCTATAGGTTACACTGTGTAGGCTTCTCTGGCTTCCCTCTCTAACAGGATCATATTCAACATTGCATGTATGATCTACAAAGGAGCCTTGAACCGAATACCAAAACAATTGTCGGCTAAACTACACACATCTGGAGGCTGTTGCATATCATGACAAACAACTATAAAATGGTTGAAGTCTAAGCTAATGCGTGAAGAGGAGATTGGAAAGAAGTTGATCTAATACCACCATGAAGTGTCTGGAACTCAATCCTTTGGGTTAAGAGGCTGTGCATTACAAAAGCCAGGGCATTCCGAAAATACCCTCAATAAGCTGACATGCTGTCCCTGAGTTTCAAATGTTCAGGAAGTAGTGAGGTATTGACAGGGTGGGAGGGTGGGATAAACAACAGCATAGAGAACACCAAAAATCTAGGCACAGAAATGAGAGACAGGACTAAGAGGAGCAGATGTTGTGGTATGCGAGTTGCAGAGGAAGAAGAAGGAGCCAAGTTTGCCAGCTCAGTTCAAGTCCAGTACTGAGAGCAAGGTAGAGACATGCAAAAAAAGGAAGGGCAAGCAGACACAGTGGACGTTTGATGCAGCAGTCATTAGGGAGGCACTTTTTGTGGCTACTAATTAGTAACAGTACAGAGAAGTTCTGTTTTCTGATTAATTGTATGTGTCCAATGATCCAGGAAGGATGCTAAGAATCCATATTGAATAAAAGTGTGAATCTCTTTTGCAATGAGAACAATTGGAACTTCATTACAGGAATAACTAACATTAAATATAGTTACCCTCTCAACAGGGGCCTCAAGTGTTTCTTCAATGCTGTGGTCAGCTTCAAAAGGATCCTAAAAGAAACAAACACACAAATAATGTTAAGTACAAATACACAAAGGGCTCTCTCATTTTCTGGTTTAATACATCAAATACACGGAATTCTAATTGATCATTATGAAGAAAGCAATTGGTATGCCCTTCTTTCCCTATCATCAGTGCTTAAGCGCATGAGTCATAATATATAAGCGGTAGCCTTCCTAGAATGTTTGTTTCTGGAAATAATTTCTCATGAATCTACATCCAATTCAATCTACTGCTCCGATCAAGATGTTCGTTTGACACATCAACATCAAAAAAGAGCAGATTTTAAGGTGTAAAAAAAGTAATGGTAATATAGAGGGAAGGGAAATAGGACTACATTTAGTTCTCCAGAAAAATATTTTGACAGTCTACTCAATAGGTTTAAGATGCTCAAAACCATGAAAGAATTAGATAAGAAAAACAAATAAGATAGAAAAAATGGTGAGCTGAAAATGCAAACCAAAAGGGGTAGATGAATGTATTCGCCCCAAAAAATCGATACCCTTATTTGAACGAGGTTTGGTAGAATGATCCCAAAAAGGTTCTTGGAAAAGCGTAACTATACTTTTCACACAGGTAGATTTAAATGATGGAAAACAACATCAATTGAAGTAGAATCCTTTATGTGTGAACCTTATAGTCAAAGATTTCCTTAACTCTAGCAGAAAGCATGTTGAATATGAATAGGGGATTTATGAAGAAAGGAAATGTTTAGTAAAACTATTCTGCTGTTTACAACTACTTACTGGTCCCAGGAGGACTTTGTCAATTTTCTGTGGGCTGGCAGGTGAGCTCTAAGATACAAGAGAATGTCAGGAATTATAGTTTGAAATGTAAAACAATACATATCATGGCATGTATCATCCTTCCTTGTACAGGTGTATCTTCTGATACCTACAGAGTTTAGCAGGATAGGCGTTAATGAGTACACCAACAAAACCGAACTTCGCAAGCATTTTCACAATATGACCCGAGAAGAGGGGGCATTACTGGTTGGGTAATGCCCCGGGGCTATAAGCCAGAGCAATGCATAGTCCCTTCTTCCTTTCCATGGCGGCCATTAAAACCAATGGGAAAAAAAAGTTTAAAAAAGTAAATGAAAAAATGACCGCCATGGAAGTGGCGAAGGGACTACTCGTAGTCTCTTCTCCCTTTCCACGGCAGCCACTCTGTGTTTCCGCAGCAGAGAAGCAGAAGATTCAGAGCCTTCTCGGTGAGGTAAGGCCAGACGAGGGCCAATGAGCTTGCTTGTAACAAGCTCATTGACCCTCGACTGGTACTAATAAATATTACGGACCTGGTAGCCTCTGATATCAGGTTGAAAAATAACCTGATATTAACTTCATGATTAGTGTTGTGGGAGTGCTCACACATGTTTTTGCCCTAAAAATCATTTCACATATCCAGCACAGACAGTGATTATTGAAATCAGTAAATGGAAAATGATGCATGTTAAAAAAACAGCATGAAATTTGATAAATCATGCAAGATCTTGCAGTGGAATACCCAGTGAAAATATCAAGTAATACACTTTAATTTCTCATCCAGCCCAAAGGTAGATGTAATTAATGCTCAAAAGAAAATATTTCCTAGACAGATGCCAAAAAATAATTTAATTTAAATAAACCTTACCCATCTCTTACTAATCACAATGCAAGGGTATCGTAAGTGCAATCTACTCTTATCCTGCTCCAAAGCAACATACCCCAAAATCACAGCAGCTGTGCAAATGTAACATGGTGGACACTGCTGAGTGTTCTATGGTGGACCAGAGTGACGCCTGCATTACTTGAGGGACTACCAGTCTCAGTGGTCTCTAGTAAAACAACTCCCGCGTAGTGGGAACTCCATAAATCTATTAACAGCATTACTTCTCAGTGATGGATGCACTTCAAATCCTTCTTGCTATACACAGTTTGGCTCTGTCTCTGGCTCTTGGATTTCCTGTTATCTGACCTTTTCTTACTTCTGGACCATTCTTCATTTCCTCCCCTGTATTGTGCTCAAATTTGCTTTTGACCTCGAACCATGCAACAGATTGCATGTTTTGCCCATTGAATTATGCAATTCAGTAGGCTCTTAAAACTATTCCGCTCATGCTGCCCATATCTCATACTCCATGGGTCCCTTCTCTCTTAACTGAGGTTGTGTCTATGCTTTGACTTACCTATTACTATCCCCAACTGTAAAAATGAATTCTGGAACTTGGGTGGTTTGCTATGAATTATTGGACCTTGGCATTCTTGGTTGCATTCGTCCCTCACAGGTATAGTTTCATCACTTGGGCCCTAGTGTACAATTGGAATCCTGTGAATACTTGGATATTTGCAGACGCTTGCACTCTTGTGGAAACTGCATGTTCTCTTTAGGATTACTGTCTGTATTCCGTTGGGTGCACTGTTGTGACCTCCAGATCTATTACTTTTTCATTTACAAACCCTATTTGTCTCTGTGTCTCTGTATTCCAAAGTCTTACTTAGGTTTCTATAGGTTACACTGTGTTGGCTTCTCTGGCTTCCCTCTCTAACAGGATCATATTCAACATTGCATGTATGATCTACAAAGGAGCCTTAAACCGAATACCAAAACAATTGTCGGCTAAACTACACACATCTGGAGGCTGTTGCATATCATGACAAACAACTATAAAATGGTTGAAGTCTAAGCTAATGCGTGAAGAGGAGATTGGCAAGAAGTTGATCTAATACCACCATGAAGTGTCTGGAACTCAATTCTTTGGGTTAAGAGGCTGTGCATTACAAAAGCCAGGGCATTCCGAAAATACCCTCAATAAGCTGACATGCTGTCCCTGAGTTTCAAATGTTCAGGAAGTAGTGAGGTATTGACAGGGTGGGAGGGTGGGATAAACAACAGCACAGAGAACACCAAAAATCTAGGCACAGAAATGAGAGACAGGACTAAGAGGAGCAGATGTTGTGGTATGCGAGTTGCAGAGGAAGAAGAAGGAGCCAAGTTTGCCAGCTCAGTTCAAGTCCAGTACTGAGAGCAAGGTAGAGACATGCAAAAAAAGGAAGGGCAAGCAGACACAGTGGACGTTTGATGCAGCTGTCAATAGGGAGGCATTTTTTGTGGCTACTAATTAGTAACAGTACAGAGAAGTTCTGTTTTCTGATTAATTGTATGTGTCCAATGATCCAGGAAGGATGCTAAGAATCCATATTGAATAAAAGTGTGAATCTCTTTTGCAATGAGAACAATTGGAACTTCATTACAGGAATAACTAACATTAAATATAGTTACCCTCTCAACAGGGGCCTCAAGTGTTTCTTCAATGCTGTGGTCAGCTTCAAAAGGATCCTAAAAGAAACAAACACACAAATAATGTTAAGTACAAATACACAAAGGGCTCTCTCATTTTCTGGTTTAATACATCAAATACACGGAATTCTAACTGATCATTATGAAGAAAGCAATTGGTATGCCCTTCTTTCCCTATCATCAGTGCTTAAGCGCATGAGTCATAATATATAAGCGGTAGCCTTCCTAGAATGTTTGTTTCTGGAAATAATTTCTCATGAATCTACATCCAATTCAATATACTGCTCCGATCAAGATGTTCGTGTGACACATCAACATCAAAAAAGAGCAGATTTTAAGGTGTAAAAAAAGTAATGGTAATATAGAGGGAAGGGAAATAGGACTACATTTAGTTCTCCAGAAAAATATTTTGACAGTCTACTCAATAGGTTTAAGATGCTCAAAACCATGAAAGAATTAGATAAGAAAAACAAATAAGATAGAAAAAATGGTGAGCTGAAAATGCAAACCAAAAGGGGTAGATGAATGTATTCGCCCCCAAAAATCGATACCCTTATTTGAACGAGGTTTGGTAGAATGATCCCAAAAAGGTTCTTGGAAAAGCGTAACTATACTTTTCACACAGGTAGATTTAAATGATGGAAAACAACATCAATTGAAGTAGAATCCTTTATGTGTGAACCTTATAGTCAAATATTTCCTTAACTCTAGCAGAAAGCATGTTGAATATGAATAGGGGATTTATGAAGAAAGGAAATGTTTAGTAAAACTATTCTGCTGTTTACAACTACTTACTGGTCCCAGGAGGACTTTGTCAATTTTCTGTGGGCTGGCAGGTGAGCTCTAAGATACAAGAGAATGTCAGGAATTATAGTTTGAAATGTAAAACAATACATATCATGGAATGTATCATCCTTCCTTGTACAGGTGTATCTTCTGATACCTACAGAGTTTAGCAGGATAAGCGTTAATGAGTACACCAACAAAACCGAACTTCGCAAGCATTTTCACAATATGACCCGAGAAGAGGGGGCATTACTGGTTGGGTAATGCCCCGGGGCTATAAGCCAGAGCAATGCATAGTCCCTTCTTCCTTTCCATGGCGGCCATTAAAACCGATGGGAAAAAAAAGTTTAGAAAAGTAAATGAAAAAATGACCGCCATGGAAGTGGCGAAGGGACTACTCGTAGTCTCTTCTCCCTTTCCACGGCAGCCACTCTGTGTTTCCGCAGCAGAGAAGCAGAAGATTCAGAGCCTTCTCGGTGAGGTAAGGCCAGACGAGGGCCAATGAGCTTGCTTGTAACAAGCTCATTGACCCTCGACTGGTACTAATAAATATTACGGACCTGGTAGCCTCTGATATCAGGTTGAAAAATAACCTGATATTAACTTCATGATTAGTGTTGTGGGAGTGCTAACACATGTTTTTGCTCTTTACATGCTTGTTTTTGCCATAAAAATCATTTCACATATCCAGCACAGACAGTGATTATTGAAATCAGTAAATGGAAAATGATGCATGTTAAAAAAACAGCATGAAATTTGATAAATCATGCAAGATCTTGCAGTGGAATACCCAGTGAAAATATCAAGTAATACACTTTAATTTCTCATCCAGCCCAAAGGTAGATGTAATTAATGCTCAAAAGAAAATATTTCCTAGACAGATGCCAAAAAATAATTTAATTTAAATAAACCTTACCCATCTCTTACTAATCACAATGCAAGGGTATCGTAAGTGCAATCTACTCTTATCCTGCTCCAAAGCAACATACCCCAAAATCACAGCAGCTGTGCAAATGTAACATGGTGGACACTGCTGAGTGTTCTATGGTGGACCAGAGTGACGCCTGCATTACTGGAGGGAGTACCAGTCTCAGTGGTCTCTAGTCAAACGACTCCCGCGTAGTGGGAACTCCATAAATCTATTAACAACATTACTTCTCAGTGATGGATGCACTTCAAATCCTTCTTGCTATACACAGTTTGGCTCTGTCTCTGGCTCTTGGATTTCCTGTTATCTGACCTTTTCTTACTTCTGGACCATTCTTCATTTCCTCCCCTGTATTGTGCTCAAATTTGCTTTTGACCTCGAACCATGCAACAGATTGCATGTTTTGCCCATTGAATTATGCAATTCAGTAGGCTCTTAAAACTATTCCGCTCATGCTGCCCATATCTCATACTCCATGGGTCCCTTCTCTCTTAACTGGGGTTGTGTCTTTGCTTTGACTTACCTATTACTATCCCCAACTGTAAAAATGAATTCTGGAACTTGGGTGGTTTGCTATGAATTATTGGACCTTGGCATTCTTGGTTGCATTCGTCCCTCGCAGGTATAGTTTCATCACTTGGGCCCTAGTGTTCAATTCGAATCCTGTGAATACTTGGATATTTGCAGACGCTTGCACTCTTGTGGAAACTGCATGTTCTCTTTAGGATTACTGTCTGTATTCCGTTGAGTGCACTGTTGTGACCTCCAGATCTATTACTTTTTCATTTACAAACCCTATTTGTCTATGTGTCTCTGTATTCCAAAGTCTTACTTAGGTTTCTATAGGTTACACTGTGTTGGCTTCTCTGGCTTCCCTCTCTAACAGGATCATATTCAACATTGCATGTATGATCTACAAAGGAGCCTTGAACCGAATACCAAAACAATTGTCGGCTAAACTACACACATCTGGAGGCTGTTGCCTATCATGACAAACAACTATAAAATGGTTGAAGTCTAAGCTAATGCGTGAAGAGGAGATTGGCAAGAAGTTGATCTAATACCACCAGGAAGTGTCTGGAACTCAATCCTTTGGGTTAAGAGGCTGTGCATTACAAAAGCCAGGGCATTCCGAAAATACCCTCAATAAGCTGACATGCTGTCCCTGAGTTTCAAATGTTCAGGAAGTAGTGAGGTATTGACAGGGTGGGAGGGTGGGATAAACAACAGCATAGAGAACACCAAAAATCTAGGCACAGAGATGAGAGACAGGACTAAGAGGAGCAGATGTTGTGGTATGCGAGTTGCAGAGGAAGAAGAAGGAGCCAAGTTTGCCAGCTCAGTTCAAGTCCAGTACTGAGAGCAAGGTAGAGACATGCAAAAAAAGGAAGGGCAAGCAGACACAGTGGACGTTTGATGCAGCTGTCATTAGGGAGGCACTTGTTGTGGCTACTAATTAGTAACAGTACAGAGAAGTTCTGTTTTCTGATTAATTGTATGTGTGCAATGATCCAGGAAGGATGCTAAGAATCCATATTGAATAAAAGTGTGAATCTCTTTTGCAATGAGAACAATTGGAACTTCATTACAGGAATAACTAACATTAAATATAGTTACCCTCTCAACAGGGGCCTCAAGTGTTTCTTCAATGCTGTGGTCAGCTTCAAAAGGATCCTAAAAGAAACAAACACACAAATAATGTTAAGTACAAATACACAAAGGGCTCTCTCATTTTCTGGTTTAATACATCAAATACACGGAATTCTAACTGATCATCATGAAGAAAGCAATTGGTATGCCCTTCTTTCCCTATCATCAGTGCTTAAGCGCATGAGTCATAATATATAAGCGGTAGCCTTCCTAGAATGTTTGTTTCTGGAAATAATTTCTCATGAATCTACATCCAATTCAATATACTACTCCGATCAAGATGTTCGTGTGACACATCAACATCAAAAAAGAGCAGATTTTAAGGTGTAAAAAAAGTAATGGTAATATAGAGGGAAGGGAAATAGGACTACATTTAGTTCTCCAGAAAAATATTTTGACAGTCTACTCAATAGGATTAAGATGCTCAAAACCATGAAAGAATTAGATAAGAAAAACAAATAAGATAGAAAAAATGGTGAGCTGAAAATGCAAACCAAAAGGGGTAGATGAATGTATTCTCCCCCAAAAATCGATACCCTTATTTGAACGAGGTTTGGTAGAATGATCCCAAAAAGGTTCTTGGAAAAGCGTAACTATACTTTTCACACAGGTAGATTTAAATGATGGAAAACAACATCAATTGAAGTAGAATCCTTTATGTGTGAACCGTATAGTCAAAGATTTCCTTAACTCTAGCAGAAAGCATGTTGAATATGAATAGGGGATTTATGAAGAAAGGAAATGTTTAGTAAAACTATTCTGCTGTTTACAACTACTTACTGGTCCCAGGAGGACTTTGTCAATTTTCTGTGGGCTGGCAGGTGAGCTCTAAGATACAAGAGAATGTCAGGAATTATAGTTTGAAATGTAAAACAATACATATCATGGAATGTATCATCCTTCCTTGTACAGATGTATCTTCTGATACCTACAGAGTTTAGCAGGATAGGCGTTAATGAGTACACCAACAAAACCGAACTTCGCAAGCATTTTCACAATATGACCCGAGAAGAGGGGGCATTACTGGTTGGGTAATGCCCCGGGGCTATAAGCCAGAGCAATGCATAGTCCCTTCTTCCTTTCCAATGGCGGCCATTAAAACCGATGGGAAAAAAAAGTTTAAAAAAGTAAATGAAAAAATGACCGCCATGGAAGTGGCAAAGGGACTACTTGTAGTCTCTTCTCCCTTTCCACGGCAGCCACTCTGTGTCTCCGCAGCAGAAAAGCAGAGTATTCAGAGCCTTCTCGGAGAGGTAAGGCCAAACGAGGGCCAATGAGCTTGCTTGTAACAAGCTCATTTACCCTCGACTGGTACTAATAAATATTACGGACCTGGTAGCCTCTGATATCAGGTTGAAAAATAACCTGATATTAACTTCATGATTAGTGTTGTGGGAGTGCTAACACATGTTTTTGCCCTTTAAGTGCTTGTTTTTGCCATAAAAATCATTTCACATATCCAGCACAGGCAGTGATTATTGAAATCAGTACATGGAAAATGATGCATGTTAAAAAAACAGCATGAAATTTGATAAATCATGCAAGATCTTGCAGTGGAATACTCAGTGAAAATATCAAGTAATACACTTTAATTTCTCTTCCAGCCCAAAGGTAGATGTAATTAATGCTCAAAAGAAAATATTTCCTAGACAGATGCCAAGAAATAATTTAATTTAAATAAACCTTACCCATCTCTTACTAATCACAATGCAAGGGTATCCTAAGTGCAATCTACTCTTATCCTGCTCCAAAGCAACATACTCCAAAATCACAGCAGGTGCGCAAATGTAACATGGTGGACACTACTGAATGTTCTATGGTGGACCAGAGTGGAGCCTGCATTACTGGATGTCAGGCTTTCTCAAATCTGATGTTGTCCCCGGAAGCTGCTGAACCCCCGCAGTCCCCTTTGGATGCTAACCTCTTAACTGGTATCAAACAGTTCAGTTGAGAGCACCCCCAAGGGAAAGGGGGAAAATGGGACAAAATAATAAACTTCAGGTTTTGCTCGGCTTCTTTATCTGCCAACCTGTTGGTGAAAATAACAACAAATTCACTTTAGTCACTAACCTTTGAATTCCTTGGCTCTGACTTCCCTTTATAAATTTAAGTAAATAAACACGCCACCATACCTGATTATCCTCTGTGAATAACGTAGAGGACGTGTATGAATTCTACTGAAGAAAACATAAAAATAGAGTCTTAGATGCTCTTACTGATTTCTTCAATTCAGTTTTGCAAAAAACTGCTAATCTCTCTCAGTTTAATGAGTTTGTCTTCAAGCAGTTCAACTGTCTTTTACCCAAACAACCCGCTGGAAATATTATACATGTAGTTTGTATTGGTGTCTAGCTTCAACACAAATTAGAAGAATGACACTCTAACTATTCAATTTAAAATTGTTTGTTTTCTGAATGTGTAAAAGTGTTCATTAATTGGATCTTTTGCTTGCAAAGAAGATCGCTCGTAAAAGAAGCGTTCCTTTTACCAGAATATGCGCATGCGTGAAGATATTGTTTACTCCTTCTAAAATGGAAGCGCACATGAACAAGGAATTGAGTTCAAAAATGAAACTGGCTTGGGCGCATGCGTAAAGGAATAGTCTTCCACTCTTCTTAATATGAATTGCTCAAACATGAAAGGAGAAATTCCTCAGTTCCGGAGAATAATCCTTGAAGAGGCAGCCCAGTGAAGATCACGCGCCAGGTTAGAATGTTAGTAAATTAAACATAACGCCTCGGAGTCGCGTGGCTACCACACTGTCACTTGCGCAGACAGTGTAAGATTTCTAACGCTAGTCCGACGCTAAGAAAAGCACTGTTACCGACAAAAGGTACAGTACTCAATAAACTTTTATACGGCCGAAAAAACACACGACGCTAAAATGAATAACAGACCTCCACACTCCAACTTGCCAGGTGCAAAAAAAATGTGACGCAGTTCAATTAATTTAAATACAGTTCTAGAAGTTCAAAAATAAATTCTTGAAAGAACAAAAAGAACTACTATATAAACAAAAACTAAGAAAAACAGGAACAAGTTAATTAATAGTTTTGATATTTAACTCCTGCTTGATAATCATAAAATTCCATAAAAGATAATAAAATCACTTAGCTTGCTTCTTTCTTTCACCGGAAAGTTTTCTAAGTTTCTTTTTAAATCTCCAACACTTTCCTGGTCCAAATAACTAATATTAGGCACAAGGGCCTAACTAAAGTTTTCTAAAACTTAAGAGCTTCAAACATAAGACCTTCCAGCTGGGCTTCTGACAATGAAAGGCGGTTTAGAATGTTCCAACAATGCCTTTCTTTTACTTCTGGCCAATCACTGATCCTTTTGGAATTCTCCATTTTGACTTGGGAAGCTCTCCACACTCTGCACAGAAAGTTAAGGCCCAAACCATACTTTATGTTAATCATATCCTCATTCCACCTCATTCATCCTAATCCCACGAAACCTGACAGTACCCCCCCTTAATGCCCTGTCCCAGGGCCAACTTTAGAAGGATACTTTCTATGAAATTTTGCGACTAATTGTGGTGCATGCACATTCACCTCATCCTCCCATGTACGTTCCTCAGGTCCGAAACCTTCCCAGTCTATTAAATATTGTAGTTTCCCTCTTAACCTCCTGGAATCTACAATTCTTTTCACTACAAACTCTTCAGATGAATTCTCTAACTGAACTGGTGAAGGTGGATGTACAACTCTAGTCCCCTGAATAACAGGTTTTAATAGACTAATGTGAAAGGTGGGATGAATTTTCAAGGAAGTAGGTAGTTTTAGCCGTACTGACACTGGATTGATCACCTTTTCTACTTTAAATGGACCTTCAAAACGTGGAGTAAATTTGTTTTTGCCCTTAATTCTCAAATGTCTAGTCGAAAGCCAAACCAAGTCACCAACCTCATATTTAGGACCCAACCTCCTTTTTTGATCTGCAAATCTTTTGTACTTCTGTTTACTATCGAAAAGTACCCTTTTTGCTCTTTCCAAATTCTTTCTCATAGTTTTTAATCGAACCTCAACTCCAGGATTCTCTGACTCTTCAGTAATTTCAAAACTTAAAAACCGTGGGTGAAAACCTCTTCCAAGGTAAAACGGAGACATGTTAGTTGAATCTTTAGCACAATTATTATAAGCAAATTCGGCAAGCCAAATCAAATCCACCCATTCTTCCCCTGCCTGTAGATAACACCTCAAATATTTCTCCAGTTCTTGATTTACCCTTTCTACTTGTCCATTGGTCTCGGGATGATAACCTGATGATAAACTGACTTCCACACCCAAATCCTTACAAAAAACCCTCCAAAATCTAGAAATGAATTGAGGACCTCTATCTGAGATAATTTGATTAGGAAGACCATGCAGTCTAACTATTTCTCGCAAAAAGACTTTGGCCAAAACGTCTGCAGTAACCTCTCCCTCCATTGGAACAAAGTGAGCCTCTTTTGACAAGAGGTCCACCACAACTAGAATAGATGTACAACCTTTGTCACAAGGAAGATCTGTAATGAAGTCCAGGGAGATTGTATGCCAAGGACGAGGTGGAATAGGCAACGGCTCCAACAACCCGACTGGTTTTCCGGTTTGATTCTTCATTTGAGCGCAAATAGCACAGGTTTTTACAAAATGTAAGATGTCCTGACGCATTTTTTCCCACCAGAAGCTTCTCCTGACCAATTCCAGCGTCTTTCTAAAACCTGGGTGTCCGGACAGCATAGATTCATGACAGTCTCTTATTACTCTCTCTCGCAATTCCAAAATAGGTAAGTAAAGTTTATTTTCAAAAAACGGCAATCCTTTTTCAATTTTTCGAACCGGATCCTTTCGAACCCATTCCTCCATTTGTGCAATTGACATGGACTTTCAAACTTCTTCCTCAACATCCTCAATTTTCTGTATTCCGGCAGAAATAAAACAGCATGGATCGATAATGGATATCATCTCCTTTTCTGATTCCATCTCACTTCCAGGAAATTGACGTGATAAAGCATCAGCCTTTCCATTAAGCCTACCTGGCTTAAATGTCACTACAAAATCATAATCAGCAAAGAACAATGACCATCTTAACTGCCTTGGTGTGAGAGTCTTAGCTGATTTCAAAAAAAGCAGATTTCTATGGTCTGTTAACACAGTCACAGTATGTCTTGCTCCTTTTAAAAAATGCCTCCACTCTTCAAAAGCGAACTTGATTGCCAATAATTCTCGATCTGAGATGGTATAATTGCCATAGAAAATTTTTTAGAATAGTAAGCCACTGGATGAAGTTGTCCTGTCTCTCGATGTCTCTGAGAAAAAACAGCCCCCATGGCAATATTCGATGCATCTGCTTCTACATAAAAAGGCTGAGATGGATCTGGATGAATTAAAATAGGGGCCGAACTGAACCTTTTCTTTAATTCTTGAAATGCCTCCTCTGCCTCTGTCGACCACACAAATTTGGCACCTTTCTTTAAGAGTTTTGTTATGGGAGTAATCAACCGAGAAAATCCTTCAATAAATCTTCTGTAAAAATTTGCAAAACCTAAAAAGCTTTGAATTTCTTTTATTTTCGTTGGTGCTGGCCAATCCGTGATGGATTGAACTTTGTTCGGATTCATCTCCAATCCCTTGGGAGAAACAATGTATCCTAAAAATTCCACAGAATTAGTATGAAACTGGGATTTTTCTAATTTAGCAAACAAATGATTCTCTCTGAGTCTTTGTAGAACCTTTCCCACATGAATTTTATGAGACTCTAAATCCTGAGAATAAATCAAAATATCATCAATATATACTACTACGAATATATCTAAAAAATCTCTTAAAATTTCATCCATAAAGAATTGAAAGGCAGCTGGTGCATTACATAAACCGAAAGGCATTACCAAGTACTCATAAAGCCCAAATCGGATTTTGAATGCCGTTTTCCACTCATCACCCTCCTGGACTCTCACCAGATGATAGGCACCACGTAAATCTAGTTTGGAAAAAATTGTGGCTCCCTGGACCTGATTCAAGATTTCCGAAATTAGAGGGAGAGGATACTTGTTTTTGATCGTAATCCTATTCACAGCTCTATAATCAATGCATGTTCTGAGAGACCCATCTGGTTTTGGTACAAAAAATAATGGAGATGCGGCTGGAGATTGAGAATGACGAATAAAACCCTTAGCCAAATTTTCTGCAAGGTACTCTTTAAGATAATCATTCTCCTTTTCAGTTAATGCATACACTCGACTACTTGGTAAAACCGCCCTGGGCTCCAAATCAATTTTACAGTCAAAACTCCTATGTGGAGGTAATTCTCCTGCCTCCTTTTCATCAAAAACCTCCTTGTACCCTTGATAACACTCCGGAAGATGTCCTAACACCGCTCCTATATTATGTCCTGTAATACCTGCATCAGTCAGAAAAAAGGAAACCAAACCTTGTGTTTCTTCCCTCCCAGGATTACCTTTCAAAAGGCAATTTTCTAAACAGAAACTAGACTGTAATTCTACCACTCGCCTACTCCAATCAATTTGAGGATTATGCAAGGTTAGCCATGGCATACCTAAAATTATTTTCAAAATTGGTGTATCAATTAAATCAAATGAAATTTCTTCTCTATGACCTCCAAGTAATTCCATAACCAAAACACCAGTTTCATGAGTTATAGGACCTGATGAAAGAGAAGTTCCATCTACAGCCCGAACCTGTTCCACAACTTCCTTCCTCACAAGTGGTATTCCCAATGCCTTAGCTACTCCCCAATCCATAAAGTTCCCGGTGGCTCCTGAATCAATCACTACCGGTCCATACCCTTTCCTTTCCTCCTTCAAATACAAGGATACATTTACAGTTATGTGTGGAACCGCTGACTGAACTGTATTTGCAACTTGCTGTCCTTTTCCTCCGGCTGATGAAAATTTTTTGGGTGTAAAGGGACAATTTCCTAAAAAATGACCGCCCCTACCACAATATAAACACAAATTATTCTCACGCCTCCTAATCTTTTCCTCCTTTGATAAAGGACCTTTTATTCTACTTTGTTGATCATTTAACCTTGGTTTCACTTCTTTACTACCCACCTCAAGCCTTGAACGATCTCCTCTAATGACTGACCTCACCTCCCCCTGAGTACAACGACGCCTTTCTGCTTTTCTTTCACTTATACGATAGTCCAACTGAACTACTAAATCAATCAATTCCTCACAAGAAGAAGGGCGTTGGGCTACACTGGACAAGGCATCCTTCAATTCCTCCTTGAGGCCTCTATAAAAAAGAGAAGACCTCTTCTCTGCTGGCCACTGGGATTCTAAAACCAGAGACCTAAACTGTGTGATATATGTGACCAAGTCTCTGTTTCCTTGACGCAAATCTAATAATTCCCCATCAACTTCTAAGGACATTTGTCTTTTATCAAACATTTTCTTAAATTCTTCCATAAAAAGAGAAACATTTTTTAAAGATGAACTCTTTTGCCTGACCAATAAACCTGCCCAAGCAGAAGCCTCTCCAGATAAATAAGACATCATAAAAGTAACTCTGGAAGCATCAGAAGGAAATAGTTCGGGCCTACTAAGAAAGTGCAACTCACATTGGGTTACAAATGTCTGATATTTACTTGAATCTCCATAGTAACGCTCTGGAGCTGCCAAAGGTACTGGCATAACTAATGACCTAAAACCTCCCTCTGCCCCATCACCTCTACCCACACCTCTCTCCTCACCAGCCCTTACCAATTCAGGGGGAAATTCTTCTCTCCCAATTTCCTGCGTCTGTGCCACCTTTTCACATAACTCATCTACTCGTTGTCCTAATTTTTAATTCTCTTGATATGCCACCTTTATTTCCTCCTGTAATTCCCTCACTAAAACACTTAACGCTTCCATTGAGAACTCGGGGTTCATGACAGCTTAGGAGGACTATTTTTTCTGGCCTTTCATACTATCAGGCTTTCTCAAATCTGATGTTGTCCCCGGAAGCTGCTGAACCCCCGCAGTCCCCTTTGGATGCTAACCTCTTAACTGGTATCAAACAGTTCAGTTGAGAGCACCCCCAAGGGAAAGGGGGAAAATGGGACAAAATAATAAACTTCAGGTTTTGCTCAGCTTCTTTATCTGCCAACCTGTTGGTGAAAATAACAACAAATTCACTTTAGTCACTAACCTTTGAATTCCTTGGCTCTGACTTCTCTTTATAAATTTAAGTAAATAAACACGCCACCATACCTGATTATCCTCTGTGAATAACGTAGAGGACGTGTATGAATTCTACTGAAGAAAACATAAAAATAGAGTCTTAGATGCTCTTACTGATTTCTTCAATTCGGTTTTGCAAAAAATTGCTAATCTCTCTCAGTTTAATGAGTTTGTCTTCAAGCAGTTCAACTGTCTTTTACCCAAACAACCCGCTGGAAATATTATACATGTAGTTTGTATTGGTGTCTAGCTTCAACACAAATTCCAAGAATGACACTCTAACTATTCAATTTAAAATTGTTTGTTTTCTGAATGTGTAAAAGTGTTCATTAATTGGATCTTTTGCTTGCAAAGAAGATCGCTCGTAAAAGAAGCGTTCCTTTTACCAGAATATGCGCATGCGTGAAGATATTGTTTACTCCTTCTAAAATGGAAGCGCACATGAACAAGGAATTGAGTTCAAAAATGAAACTGGCTTGGGTGCATGCGTAAAGGAATAGTCTTCCACTCTTCTTAATATGAATTGCTCAAACATGAAAGGAGAAATTCCTCAGTTCCGAAGACTAATCCTTGAAGAGGCAGCCCAGTGAAGATCACGCGCCAGGTTAGAATGTTAGTAAATTAAACATAACGCCTCGGAGTCGCGTGGCTACCACACTGTCACTTGCGCAGACAGTGTAAGATTTCTAACGCTAGTCCGACGCTAAGAAAAGCACTGTTATCGACAAAAGGTACAGTACTCAATAAACTTTTATACGGCCGAAAAAACCCACGACGCTAAAATGAATAACAGACCTCCACACTCCAACTTGCCAGGTGCAAAAAAAATGTGACGCAGTTCAATTAATTTAAATACAGTTCTAGAAGTTCAAAAATAAATTCTTGAAAGAACAAAAAGAACTACTATATAAACAAAAACTAAGAAAAACAGGAACAAGTTAATTAATAGTTTTGATATTTAACTCCTGCTTGATAATCATAAAATTCCATAAAAGATAATGAAATCACTTAGCTTGCTTCTTTCTTTCACCGGAACATTTTCTAAGTTTCTTTTTAAATCTCCAACACTTTCCTGGCCCAAATAACTAATATTAGGCACAAGGGCCTAACTAAAGTTTTCTAAAACTTAAGAGCTTCAAACATAAGACCTTCCAGCTGGGCTTCTGACAATGAAAGGCGGTTTAGAATGTTCCAACAATGCCTTTCTTTTACTTCTGGCCAATCACTGATCCTTTTGGAATTCTCCATTTTGACTTGGGAAGCTCTCCACACTCTGCACAGAAAGTTAAGGCCCAAACCATACTTTATGTTAATCATATCCTCATTCCACCTCATTCATCCAAATCCCACTAAACCTGACACTGGAGGGACTACCAGTCTCAGTGGTCTCTAGTCAAACGACTCCCGCGTAGTGGGAACTCCATAAAGCTATTAACAACATCACTTCTCAGTGATGGATGCACTTCAATTCCTTCTTGCTATACACAGTTTGGCTCTGTCTCTGGCTCTTGGATTTCCTGTTATCTGACCTTTTCTTACTTCTGGACCATTCTTCATTTCCTCCCCTGTATTGTGCTCAAATTTGCTTTTGACCTCGAACCATGCAACAGATTGCATGTTTTGCCCATTGAATTATGCAATTCAGTAGGCTCTTAAAACTATTCCGCTCATGCTGCCCATAGCTCATACTCCATGGGTCCCTTCTCTCTTAACTGGGGTTGTGTCTATGCTTTGACTTACCTATTACTATCCCCAACTGTAAAAATGAATTCTGGAACTTGGGTGGTTTGCTATGAATTATTGGACCTTGGCATTCTTGGTTGCATTCGTCCCTCACTGGTATAGTTTCATCACTCTGGCCCTTGTGTACAGCTGGAATCCTGTGAATACTTGGATATTTGCAGACGCTTGAACTCTTGTGGAAACTGCATGTTCTCCTTAGGATTACTGTCTGTATTCCGTTGGGTGCACTGTTGTGACCTCCAGATCTATTACTTTTTCATTTACAAACCCTATTTGTCTATGTGTCTCTGTATTCCAAAGTCTTACTTAGGTTTCTATAGGTTACACTGTGTTGGCTTCTCTGGCTTCCCTCTCTAACAGGATCATATTCAACATTGCATGTAAGATCTACAAAGGAGCCTTCAACCGAATACCAAAACAATTGTCGGCTAAACTACACACATCTGGAGGCTGTTGCATATCATGACATAAAACTCTAAAATGGTTGAAGTCTAAGCTAACTCGTGAAGAGGAGATTGGCAAGAAGTTGATCTAATACCACCATGAAGTGTCTGGAACTCAATCCTTTGGGTTAAGAGGCTGTGCATTACAAAAGCCAGGGCATTCCGAAAATAGCCTCAATAAGCTGACATGCTGTCCCTGAGTTTCAAATGTTCAGGAAGTAGTGAGGTATTGAAAGGGTGAACACCAAAAATCTAGGCACAGACATGAGAGACAGGACTAAGAGGAGCAGATGTTGTGGTATGCCAGTTGCATAGGAAGAAGAAGGAGCCAAGTTTGCCAGCTCAGTTCAAGTCCAGTACTGAGAGCAAGGTAGAGACATGCAGAAAAGGGAGGGCAGCAGACACAGTGGACGTTTGATGCAGCTGTCATTAGGGAGGCCCATTTTGTGGCTACTAATTAGTAACAGTACAGAGAAGTTCTGTTTTCTGATTAATTGTATGTGTCCAATGATCCAGGAAGGATGCTAAGAATCCATATTGAATAAAAGTGTGAATCTCTTTTGCAATGAGAACAATTGGAACTTCATTACAGGAATAAATAACATTAAATATAGTTACCCTCTCAACAGGGGCCTCAAGTGTTTCTTCAATGCTGTGGTCAGCTTCAAAAGGATCCTAAAAGAAACAATCACACAAATAATGTTAAGTACAAATACACAAAGGGCTCTCTCATTTTCTGGTTTAATACATCAAATACACGGAATTCTAACTGATCATTATGAAGAAAGCAATTGGTATGCCCTTCTTTCCCTATCATCAGTGCTTAAGCGCATGAGTCATAATATATAAGCGGTAGCCTTCCTAGAATGTTTGTTTCTGGAAATAATTTCTCATGAATCTACATCCAATTCAATCTTCTGCTCCGATCAAGATGTTCGTGTGACACATCAACATCAAAAAAGAGCAGATTTTAAGGTGTAAAAAAAGTAATGGTAATATAGAGGGAAGGGAAATAAGACTACATTTAGTTCTCCAGAAAAATATTTTGACAGTCTACTCAATAGGTTTAAGATGCTCAAAACCATGAAAGAATTAGATAAGAAAAACAAATAAGATAGAAAAAATGGTGAGCTGAAAATGCAAACCAAAAGGGGTAGATGAATGTATTCGCCCCCAAAAATCGATACCCTTATTTGAACGAGGTTTGGTAGAATGATCCCAAAAAGGTTCTTGGAAAAGCGTAACTATACTTTTCACACAGGTAGATTTAAATGATGGAAAACAACATCAATTGAAGTAGAATCCTTTATGTGTGAACCTTATAGTCAAAGATTTCCTTAACTCTAGCAGAAAGCATGTTGAATATGAATAGGGGATTTATGAAGAAAGGAAATGTTTAGTAAAACTATTCTGCTGTTTACAACTACTTACTGGTCCCAGGAGGACTTTGTCAATTTTCTGTGGGCTGGCAGGTGAGCTCTAAGATACAAGAGAATGTCAGGAATTATAGTTTGAAATGTAAAACAATACATATCATGGAATGTATCATCCTTCCTTGTACAGATGTATCTTCTGATACCTACAGAGTTTAGCAGGATAGGCGTTAATGAGTACACCAACAAAACCGAACTTCGCAAGCATTTTCACAATATGACCCGAGAAGAGGGGGCATTACTGGTTGGGTAATGCCCCGGGGCTATAAGCCAGAACAATGCATAGTCCCTTCTTCCTTTCCATGGCGGCCATTAAAACCGATTGGAAAAAAAAGTTTAAAAAAGTAAATGAAAAAATGACCGCCATGGAAGTGGCGAAGGGACTACTCGTAGTCTCTTCTCCCTTTCCACGGCAGCCACTCTGTGTTTCCGCAGCAGAGAAGCAGAGGATTCAGAGCCTTCTCGGTGAGCTAAGGCCAGACGAGGGCCAATGAGCTTGCTTGTAACAAGCTCATTGACCCTCGACTGGTACTAATAAATATTACGGACCTGGTAGCCTCTGATATCAGGTTGAAAAATAACCTGATATTAACTTCATGATTAGTGTTGTGGGAGTGCTAACACATGTTTTTGCCCTTTACATGCTTGTTTTTGTCATAAAAATCATTTCACATATCCAGCACAGACAGTGATTATTGAAATCAGTAAATGGAAAATGATGCATGTTAAAAAAAACAGCATGAAATTTGATAAATCATGCAAGATCTTGCAATAGAATACCCAGTGAAAATATCAAGTAATACACTTTAATTTCTCATCCAGCCCAAAGGTAGATGTAATTAATGCTCAAAAGAAAATATTTCCTAGACAGATGCCAAAAAATAATTTAATTTAAATAAACCTTACCCATCTCTTACTAATCACAATGCAAGGGTATCGTAAGTGCAATCTACTCTTATCCTGCTCCAAAGCAACATACCCCAAAATCACAGCAGCTGTGCAAATGTAACATGGTGGACACTGCTGAGTGTTCTATGGTGGACCAGAGTGAAGCCTGCATTACTGGAGGGACTACCAGTCTCAGTGGTCTCTAGTCAAACGACTCCCGCGTAGTGGGAACTCCATAAATCTATTAACAACATTACTTCTCAGTGATGGATGCACTTCAAATCCTTCTTGCTATACACAGTTTGGCTCTGTCTCTGGCTCTTGGATTTCCTGTTATCTGACCTTTTCTTACTTCTGGGCCATTCTTCATTTCCTCCCCTGTATTGTGCTCAAATTTGCTTTTGACCTCGAACCATGCAACAGATTGCATGTTTTGCCCATTGAATTATGCAATTCAGTAGGCTCTTAAAACTATTCCGCTCATGCTACCCATATCTCATACTCCATGGGTCCCTTCTCTCTTAACTGGGGTTGTGTCTATGCTTTGACTTACCTATTACTATCCCCAACTGTAAAAATGAATTCTGGAACTTGGGTGGTTTGCTATGAATTATTGGACCTTGGCATTCTTGGTTGCATTCGTCCCTCACTGGTATAGTTTCATCACTTGGGCCCTAGTGTACAATTGGAATCCTGTGAATACTTGGATATTTGCAGACGCTTGAACTCTTGTGGAAACTGCATGTTCTCTTTAGGATTACTGTCTGTATTCCGTTGGGTGCACTGTTGTGACCTCCAGATCTATTACTTTTTCATTTACAAACCCTATTTGTCTATGTGTCTCTGTATTCCAAAGTCTTACTTAGGTTTCTATAGGTTACACTGTGTTGGTGTCAGGTTTCCTTCCCTTATTCAAGTTTCCTTCTCATTATTTCTCTTTGCTTATCCTTTTCAGATTAGCTTTGTGTGGGTGGGAAGTTTTCTATTATAGTTGGTTAGGCCTTAACTTGCTGATTCAGAATCCTGGTTCTGACCCAAGGCAAAATGGAGCCTCCCAGTGACAGCTCTGATTGGTTAGAAGACAATGCAGAACAACAATGAACATTCTAAACTGTCACTCTGTGCCTTTCATCATCAAAACCCCATCTGAGAGGACGTGTTTAGTGGCTGCTCCTGCTTTAGTCTTAGGCCTGGTGGATTTTATCCTTCAGGCGTCAGCAGTTGAGCGGCTACTTTCTTGGGGGTTACAGGAGAAGCTATCAGTTGGCAGGAATTAGTTTTTGAAGACAGGAAAAGCAGAAGATCCCTTTGAATTCGCTCAGGAGATAAGTGACTTTATTTGTACTGTTACTCTGTTCATCATAATGACATTCTCCTTGAAAATTCGTGAAAAGTTGTGTTTGTACTAGAACTTTTGAACTCCCGGAGTGCGCATGTGTTTTCCAGCGCGGTGTTCCTTAGCGCGAGAATCTGTTTGTCGCGTGCGAATTCAAGTGAGCGTGTGTTTTCTAGCGCGGGTGTTCCGAGCGCGAGAAGCAGTTTGTCGCGTGCGATTTTAAATGCGCGTGGGTTTCAGAGCGCGGGTGCACCTTAGCGCGAGAAGCTATACGTCGCGTGTGAACTAAAGAGCGCGTGTGATTTCTAGCGCGGGTGTTCTTAGCGCGAGAAGCTATACGTCGCGTGTGAACTAAAGAGCGCGTGTGATTTCTAGCGCGGGTGTTTTTAGCGCGAGAATCTATACGTCTCGTGTGGACTAAAGAGAGCATGTATTTCCCAGCGTGAGTGTTCCTTCGCGTGAGAATCAATACGTCGCGTGTGGAATAAAGAACGCGTGTGTTTTCCAGCGCGAGTGTTCCTTCGCGTGAGAATCAATTCGACACGTTTGAACTCAAGAGCGCGGGTGTTTTTATTTCGCGTGTTCCGCGCGAGAACATTGCTGCGCGTGTGGATTTTTGCACGTGTGGATTCTTTTGATCGCGTGTATTCGTTCGTAAGTGAACTCTTTGCGCGTGTTCTTCAACCAGGAAGATTTCTAAGTGAAGTTCATCGTTCATCTGAATGGAGATAACTTGCGTGTGCGTTTAACACGTGTTTTTTCTTCAAGGATTCTAAAACTCAATATAATTATAAATAGTTTGAAAAGTTTGAAAGAAAAAGAAAGAATATTTTTAAGAACAATCTAACTGGACCTCCTGGGCATTTTGGAAAAAAGACAATGAACTAAGATTTCCAGATTTGCCTAAAGTAAGAAGTAGCTGTGAATTTCAAGTGTCTCAAGTAAGAGAGATTTTCAGCTTCTTATCAGCTTCTCTAAGAAATTTCAAGAGAAGAGCCAGGTTCAGCTCTGGTTAGCCTTGACGCAGTCTGCCTGGTGTTGTTTTGTTATCCACTTCCCCCTTTCCCTTTGGGGTGTAGTTTACAGAGCTGAATTGAAATCTAGTTATGGGAATTACATCTCAGGGGGATTGTCGGGGGTTCAGCAGCTTCCATGGACACAGGACCTCTCAGCCTGACAGAATGAAAGGCCAATAATTTAGTCCGCCCGAGCTGTCATGAACCCCGACGAATCCATGGAGATGTTAGGAACTTTGATCAGAGAGTTACAGGAGGAGTTGAAAATTTCTCGGGATGAAAATGCCTTACTTAGTCAAAAGGTGGATGACTTGAGTGTTAAAGTTACACAAATTCAACAGAGGGGAGAAAGGAGAGAGGATGAGGTTTCAGGGGGCGCAGGTTCTCCACCTGAGTTAGAAAGAGAAGATCAGTTACCACAAATACAACGGGCGCCTCCAGTGGCAGAAGGGGTAAGGAGTATAATTATGCCGGTTCCTTTGGCGCCTCCAGAACGTTATCATGGGGATTCCAAGAGGTTTAGGATGTTTTTGACACAATGTGAATTACATTTTATGAGTAGACCAGAATTATTTCCATCGGATGCTTCTAAGATAACTTTTATGTTGTCATATCTTTCTGGGGAGGCATCTGCTTGGGCTGGGTTGTTGGTGAGTCAAAAGAGTGCGGTTTTAAGAAATTATACCAGTTTTTTAGAGATATTCCGAAAGATGTTTGATAGAAGACAGTTATCTCTGGAAGTGGATGGTGAACTTTTAGAATTAAAACAAGGTAATAGAGACTTGATTGCTTATATAACACAATTTAAGTCCCTAGTGTTAGAAAGCAAGTGGCCCGAGGTTAAACAGGCCTCGTTGTTTTATCGGGGCCTTAGAGATGAGTTAAAGGATGCATTGTCTGGAGTAGTTGAACGCCCTTCTACTTGTGAAGGTCTGATTGATTTGGTTATTCAATTGGACTTTCGTTTGAGTGAAAGGAAGGCAGAGAGGCGTCATTGTCAGAGTGATGTAAAGTCTCTAGTTAGAGTAGATAGACCTAAAGTAGAGAGTAGACCCAAAGGGAATAATCCATCTCCTAGAATCAGAGGCCCTTTAACAGTGGAAGAAAAGACTAGGAGGAGAGATAATAATCTGTGTTTATACTGTGGAAGAGGTGGGCACTTTTTAGGAAACTGTCCTTACACTCCCAAGAAGACTTCTTCCTCAGCAGTCAAGGTACAACAGATCGCCAATACGGTGCAGACAGCGGTTCCTCATATAACCATAAATGTATCCTTATTTTTTGAGTTGGAGTGTAAGGGAAAAGGTCCTGTAATGCTTGACTCTGGTCCGACTGGGAATTTCATGGATTGGGGTCTGGCAAAATCTTTGGGAATTCCAATTATTCAGAAGGAGGTTGTAGAGCAGGCTAGGGCTGTTGATGGTACGTGTTTATCTTCTGGTCCTATTACGCATAGAACTGGTTCTTTAACTTTGGAGTTATCAGGAGGTCACAGAGAGATAATTTCGTTTGAGTTAATTGATGCCCCTTTGTTGAAGATTATCTTGGGCATGCCTTGGCTTACTCTCCATAATCCCCTGATTGATTGGAGTGCTAGGACAATTGACATGCAGTCCGATTTTTGTAAAGAGAATTGCTTTTCAGGAAGTCTCTTAGAGGAAGATGTAAAACAAAGTAATTCCGTGTCTAGTTTTCTGGCTGAGACTGGAATTGGATGTCATGATGTGGGAGCTGTAGTGGGTCAACTTCCCCAGTGTTACAAAGATTTTTGGGACGTATTTGATGAGAAAGTGGCAGGAGAATTACCACCCCATAGGCCCTTTGATTGTAAAATTGAACTGGAGCCAGGAACAATTTTGCCTAGTAGTAGGGTCTATGCTCTTACGGAGAAAGAGAATGATTATTTAAAAGAATATTTGTCGGAAAATTTGGCCAAAGGGTTTATTCGTCATTCCAAGTCACCGGCGTCCTCTCCTTTATTTTTTGTACCAAAACCGGATGTCACGCTTAGAACTTGCATAGATTATCGAGCAGTTAACAAAGTCACGGTTAAGAACCGGTATCCTCTTCCTCTCATCTCGGAAATGCTTAATCAAATACAAGGAGCAAATATTTTTTCTAAATTAGATTTGAGAGGAGCTTACCATCTTGTACATGTGCAGGAAGGGGACGAATGGAAGACAGCGTTTAAGACCAGGTTTGGGCTGTTTGAATATCAAGTTATGCCATTCGGTCTATGTAATGCTCCAGCGGCTTTCCAATTTTTCATTGATGAGGTTTTTAGAGAATACTTGGTTATTTTTGTTGTCGTTTATATCGATGATATTTTGATTTTCTCTTCTGACCTGGATCAACATCAGAAACATGTGCGCTTAGTTTTACAAAAGTTGCGAGAAAATCATTTGTTTGCCAAATTGGAAAAAAGTCAATTCCATACAGATTCTGTGGAGTTTTTAGGTTTTATAATTTCACCTAAGGGTTTAGAAATGAATCCTAAAAAAGTGCAAGCAGTTCTTGAATGGCCCTCTCCTACTAAGGTTAAGGAAATACAAAGTTTCTTAGGGTTTGCCAATTTTTATAGGAGGTTTATAGAAGGTTTTTCTCGGCTGGTTGCTCCTATAACGAGACTTTTGAAAAAAGGAGTGAAATTTGACTGGGACCTTGAAGCAGAAAAAGCTTTTCAAGAGTTAAAACAAAGATTTACTTCTAGTCCAATTCTAATTCATCCAGATCTTTCTAAACCTTTTTTTGTGGAGGCGGACGCTTCAAATTTAGCGTTGGGGGCGGTGCTTTCTCAAAGGAATGAAACTACTGGTCAAATACATCCAGTTGCATTCTTTTCTAGGAAGTTTTCTGCTGCTGAAGTGAACTACACAATTGCTGATCGTGAACTATTAGCAATAAAGTCCGCTTTTGAAGAATGGAGACATTTTTTAAAAGGAGCAAGACATACGGTAACGGTCCTTACTGATCACCGAAATGTATTGTTTTTAAAATCTGCAAGAACTTTGTCTCCACGACAACTTCGTTGGTCTTTATTCTTTGCAGATTATGATTTCATTGTGACTTTTAAACCCGGAAGTCAGAACAAAAAAGCTAATGCGTTATCTCACCAATTTCCTGGAAGTGAGGAGAAAGAGATTCTAGAACCAGAACCTGTAATTGCTCCAGAACGTTTTTTGTTAGCTGGAGCCATTAAAGAAATGGATTTTTTGAATGAAGTTCATCAAAATATGTCCTTGCAGAAGATGGAGGAGTGGGTGAGACTGGATCCAGCCAGAAGTTTGAAAGACGGTCTTCCTTTTTTTGATAACAAGCTTTATGTACCTACTGATGAGTTAAGAGAAAAGGTTTTGAGAAATTGTCATGAATCCATTTTATCAGGACATCCTGGTTTCAGAAAAACTCTGGAATTGGTTCGAAGGAATTTTTGGTGGGAAAAAATTTGCCAAGACACATTGAACTTTGTTAAAACTTGTGTAGTCTGTGCACAAGCGAAAAGTCAAGTTGGGAAGCCGCATGGTTTATTGGAGCCGTTACCTGTTCCTCCTCGTCCTTGGCACACAATTTCTATGAATTTCATAGTTGATCTCCCTCAAGATAAGGGTTGTACTACCATTCTTGTTGCGGTCGATCTTCTTACTAAAGAAGCACATTTTTTACCAATGGAGGGAGAGGTTACCGCGGAAAAACTGGCTCATAGTTTTTTGCAAGGTGTAGTTCGACTACATGGACTCCCAAGTCAAGTTATCTCTGACAGGGGATCTCAATTTATTTCAAAATTCTGGAGGGCCTTCTGTAAGAAACTTGGGGTGGAAGTTAGTTTGACTTCTGGGTATCATCCGGAGAGTAATGGACAAGTGGAGAGAGTAAATCAAGAATTGGAGAAGTTTTTAAGGTGTTATTTACAAGCTAGAGAGGAATGGGTGGATTTGGTGTGGTTGGCAGAATTCTCTTACAACAATTGTGGAAAAGATGCTACTTCTATGTCCCCTTTCTTTTTGGGTCGTGGGTTTCATCCTCGCTTTCTGAGTTTTGAGGTGTTGGAGGATTCAGGGAATCCTAGAGTGGAAGATCGTTTGTTGATAATGAAAAATAACTTGGATAGAGCAAAAAAGGTTCTGGGAGAAAATAAGTTGAAATATAAAAGGTGTGCAGATTTGAGAAGAAAGGCTGGTCCTGAATATAAGGTGGGAGACTTAGTTTGGCTTTCTACCCGGTACCTGAAAATTAAGGGGAAGAATAAGTTTAGTCCACGATTTGTAGGCCCTTTTGAGGTAGAGAGAATCATCAACCCTGTGGCAGTAAGATTGAAATTAAACAAGCAGTTGAAGGTACATCCTACTTTCCATGTTAGTCTTTTAAAACCAGTTTGTTCAGGAACTAGATTTAGAACACCACCTTCCCCTGTGATTTTGGCGGATTCATCTGAGGAATTTGTGGTTAAACAAATTTTGGATTCCAGGAAAGTGAGGGGAAGGTTACAGTATTTGATTGATTGGGAGGGTATGGACCAGAGGAACGATCATGGGAAGATTCAGTTGATGTACATGCCCCCCGTTTAGTTGCTATATTTCACGCTAAAAATCCACATAAGATAAGCCCAGAGACTGGGCATTAGGAGGGGGGTACTGTCAGGTTTCCTTCCCTTATTCAAGTTTCCTTCTCATTATTTCTCTTTGTTTATCCTTTTCAGATTAGCTTTGTGTGGGTGGGAAGTTTTCTATTATAGTTGGTTAGGCCTTAACTTGCTGATTCAGAATCCTGGTTCTGACCCAAGGCAAAATTGAGCCTCCCAGTGACAGCTCTGATTGGTTAGAAGACAATGCAGAACAACAATGAACATTCTAAACTGTCACTCTGTGCCTTTCATCATCAAAACCCCATCTGAGAGGACGTGTTTAGTGGCTGCTCCTGCTTTAGTCTTAGGCCTGGTGGATTTTATCCTTCAGGCGTCAGCAGTTGAGCGGCTACTTTCTTGGGGGTTACAGGAGAAGCTATCAGTTGGCAGGAATTCGTTTTTGAAGACAGGAAAAGCAGAAGATCCTTTTGAATTCGCTCAGGAGATAAGTGACTTTATTTGTACTGTTACTCTGTTCATCATAATGACATTCTCCTTGAAAATTCGTGAAAAGTTGTGTTTGTACTAGAACTTTTGAACTCCCAGAGTGCGCGTGTGTTTTCCAGCGCGGTGTTCCTTAGCGCGAGAATCTGTTTGTCGCGTGCGAATTCAAGTGAGCGTGTGTTTTCTAGCGCGGGTGTTCCGAGCGCGAGAAGCAGTTTGTCGCGTGCGATTTTAAATGCGCGTGGGTTTCAGAGCGCGGGTGCACCTTAGCGCGAGAAGCTATACGTCGCGTGTGAACTAAAGAGCGCGTGTGATTTCTAGCGCGGGTGTTCTTAGCGCAAGAAGCTATACGTCGCGTGTGAACTAAAGAGCGCGTGTGATTTCTAGCGCGGGTGTTCTTGGCGCGAGAAGCTATACGTCGCGTGTGAACTAAAGAGCGCGTGTGATTTCTAGCGCGGGTATTTTTAGCGCGAGAATCTATACGTCGCGTGTGGACTAAAGAGAGCATGTATTTCCCAGCGCGAGTGTTCCTTCGCGTGAGAATCAATACGTCGCGTGTGGAATAAAGAACGCGTGTGTTTTCCAGCGGGAGTGTTCCTTCGCGTGAGAATCAATTCGACACGTTTGAACTCAAGAGCGCGGGTGTTTTTATTTCGCGTGTTCCGCGCGAGAACATTGTTGCGCGTGTGGATTTTTGCGCGTGTGGATTCTTTTGATCGCGTGTATTCGTTCGTAAGTGAACTCTTTGCACGTGTTCTTCAACCAGGAAGATTTCTAAGTGAAGTTCATCGTTCATCTGAATGGAGATAACCTGCGTGTGCGTTTAACACGTGTTTTTTCTTCAAGGATTCTAAAACTCAATATAATTATAAATAGTTTGAAAAGTTTGAAAGAAAAAGAAAGAATATTTTTAAGAACAATCTAACTGGACCTCCAGGGCATTTTGGAAAAAAGACAATGAACTAAGATTTCCAGATTTGCCTAAAGTAAGAAGTAGCTGTGAATTTCAAGTGTCTCAAGTAAGAGAGATTTTCAGCTTCTTATCAGCTTCTCTAAGAAATTTCAAGAGAAGAGCCAGGTTCAGCTCTGGTTAGCCTTGACGGAGTCTGCCTGGTGTTGTTTTGTTATCCACTTCCCCCTTTCCCTTTGGGGTGTAGTTTACAGAGCTGAATTGAAATCTAGTTCTGGGAATTACATTTCAGGGGGATTGTCGGGGGTTCAGCAGCTTCCGCGGACACAGGACCTCTCAGCCTGACAGTTGGCTTCTCTGGCTTCCCTCTCTAACAGGATCATATTCAACATTGCATGTATGATCTACAAAGGAGCCTTGAACCGAATACCAAAACAATTGTCGGCTAAACTACACACATCTGGAGGCTGTTGCATATCATGACAAACAACTATAAAATGGTTGAAGTCTAAGCTAATGCGTGAAGAGGAGATTGGCAAGAAGTTGATCTAATACCACCATGAAGTGTCTGGAACTCAATCCTTTGGGTTAAGAGGCTGTGCATTACAAAAGCCAGGGCATTCCGAAAATAGCCTCAATAAGCTGACATGCTGTCCCTGAGTTTCAAATGTTCAGGAAGTAGTGAGGTATTGACAGGATGGGAGGGTGTGATAAACAACAGCATAGGGAACACCAAAAATCTAGGCACAGAAATGAGAGACAGGACTAAGAGGAGCAGATGTTGTGGTATGCCAGTTGCAGAGGAAGAAGAAGGAGCCAAGTTTGCCAGCTTAGTTCAAGTCCAGTTCTGAGAGCAAGGTAGAGACATGCAGAAAAAGGGAGGGCAAGCAGACACAGTGGACGTTTGATGCAGCTGTCATTAGGGAGGCACATTTTGTGGCTACTAATTAGTAACAGTACAGAGAAGTTCTGTTTTCTGATTAATTGTGTGCGTCCAATGATCCAGGAAGGATGCTAAGAATCCATATTGAATAAAAGTGTGAATCTCTTTTGGAATGAGAACAATTGGAACTTCATTACAGGAATAACTAACATTAAATATAGTTACCCTCTCAACAGGGGGCTCAAGTGTTTCTTCAATGCTGTGGTCAGCTTCAAAAGGATCCTAAAAGAAACAAACACACAAATGATGTTAAGTACAAATACACAAAGGGCTCTCTCATTTTCTGGTTTAATAGATCAAATACAAGGAATTCTAACTGATCATTATGAAGAAAGCAATTGGTATGCCCTTCTTTCCCTATCATCAGTGCTTAAGCGCATGAGTCATAATATATAAGTGGTAGCCTTCCGAGAATTGTTTCTGGAAATAATTTCTCATGAATCTACATCCAATTCAATCTACTGCTCCGATCAAGATGTTCGTGTGACACATCAACATCAAAAACGAGCAGATTTTAAGGTGTAATAAAAGTAATGCTAATATAGAGGGAAGGGAAATAGGACTACATTTAGTTCTCCAGAAACATATTTTGACAGTCTACTCAATAGGTTTAAGATGCTCAAAACCATGAAAGAATTAGATAAGAAAAACAAATAAGATAGAAAAAATGGTGAGCTGAAAATGCAAACCAAAAGGGGTAGATGAATGTATTCGCCCCCAAAAATCGATACCCTTATTTGAACGAGGTTTGGTAGAATGATCCCAAAAAGGTTCTTGGAAAAGCGTAACTATACTTTTCACACAGGTAGATTTAAATGATGGAAAACAACATCAATTGAAGTAGAATCCTTTATGTGTGAACCTTATAGTCAAAGATTTCCTTAACTCTAGCAGAAAGCATGTTGAATATGAATAGGGGATTTATGAAGAAAGGAAATGTTTAGTAAAACTATTCTGCTGTTTACAACTACTTACTGGTCCCAGGAGGACTTTGTCAATTTTCTGTGGGCTGGCAGGTGAGCTCTAATTTACAAGAGAAAGTCAAGAATTATAGTTTGAAATGTAAAACAATACATATCATGGAATGTATCATCCTTCCTTGTACAGATGTATCTTCTGATACCTACAGAATTTAGCAGGATAGGCGTTAATGAGTACACCAACAAACCGAACTTCACCAGCATTTTCACAATATGACCCGAGAAGAGGAGGCATTACTGGTTGGGTAATGCCCCGGGGCTATAAGCCAGAGCAATGCATAGTCCCTTCTTCCTTTCCATGGCGGCCATTAAAACCGATGGGAAAAAAAAGTTTAAAAAAGTAAATGAAAAAATGACCGCCATGGAAGTGGCGAAGGGACTACTCGTAGTCTCTTCTCCCTTTCCACGGCAGCCACTCTGTGTTTCCGCAGCAGAAAAGCAGAGGATTCAGAGCCTTTTCGTTGAGGTAAGGCCAAACGAGGGCCAATGAGCTTGCTTGTGACAAGGTCATTGACCCTCGACTGGTACTAATAAATATTACGGACCTGGTAGCCTCTAATATCAGGTTGAAAAATAACCTGATATTAACTTCATGATTAGTGTTGTGGTATTGCTAACACATGTTTTTGCCCTCTACGTGCTTGTTTTTGCCATAAAAATCATTTCACATATCCAGCACAGACAGTGATTATTGAAATCAGTAAATGGAAAATGATGCATGTTAAAAAAACAGCATGAAATTTGATAAATCATGCAAGATCTTGCAGTGGAATACTCAGTGAAAATATCAAGTAATACACTTTAATTTCTCTTCCAGCCCAAAGGTAGATGTAATTAATGCTCAAAAGAAAATTTTTCCTAGACAGATGCCAAGAAATAATTTAATTTAAATAAACCTTACCCATCTCTTACTAATCACAATGCAAGGGTATCGTAAGTGCAATCTACTCTTATCCTGCTCCAAAGCAACATACCCCAAAATCACAGCAGCTGCGCAAATGTAACATCGTGGACACTGCTGAATGTTCTATGGTGGACCAGAGTGGAGCCTGCATTACTGGAGAGACTACCAGTCTCAATGGTCTCTAGTCAAACGACTCCCGCGTAGTGGGAACTCCATAAATCTATTAACAACATCACTTCTCAGTGATGGATGCACTTCAATTCCTTCTTACTATACACAGTTTGGCTCTGTCTCTGGCTCTTGGATTTCCTGTTATCTGACCTTTTCTTACTTCTGGACCATTCTTCATTTCCTCCCCTGTATTGTGCTCAAATTTGCTTTGACCTCGAACCATGCAACAGATTGCATATTTTGCCCATTGAATTAAGCAATTCAGTAGGCTCTTAAAACTATTCCGCTCACGCTGCCCTTATCTCATACTCCATGGGTCCCTTCTCTCTTAACTGGGGTTGTGTCTATGCTTTGACTTACCTATTACTATCCCCAACTGTAAAAATGAATTCTGGAACTTGGGTGGTTTGCTATGAATTATTGGACCTTGGCATTCTTGGCTGCATTCGTCCCTCACTGGTATAGTTTCATCACTTGGGCCCTTGTGTACAGTTGGAATCCTGTGAATACTTGGATATTTGCAGACGCTTGAACTCTTGTGGAAACTGCATGTTCTCCTTAGGATTACTGTCTGTATTCCATTGGGTGCACTGTTGTGACCTCCAGATCTATTACTTTTTCCTCTACAAACCCTATTTGTCTATGTGTCTCTGTATTCCAAAGTCATACTTAGGTTTCTATAGGTTACACTGTGTTGGCTTCTCTGGCTTCCCTCTCTAACAGGATTGTATTCAACATTGCATGTATGATCTACAAAGGAGCCTTGAACCGAATACCAAAACAATTGTCGGCTAAACTACACACATCTGGAGGCTGTTGCATATCATGACAAACAACTATAAAATGGTTGAAGTCTAAGCTAACGCATCAAGAGGAGATTGGCAAGAAGTTGATCTAATACCACCATGAAGTGTCTGGAACTCAATCCTTTGGGTTAAGAGGCTGTGCATTACAAAAGCCAGGACATTCCGAAAATAGCCTCAATAAGCTGACATGCTGTCCCTGAGTTTCAAATGTTCAGGAAGTAGTGAGGTATTGACAGGGTGGGAGGGTGGGATAAACAACAGCATAGGGAACACCAAAAATCTAGGCACAGAAATGAGAGACAGGACTAAGAGGAGCAGATGTTGTGGTATGCCAGTTGCAGAGGAAGAAGAAGGAGCCAAGTTTGCCAGCTTAGTTCAAGTCCAGTACTGAGAGCAAGGTAGAGACATGCAGAAAAAGGGAGGGCAAGCAGACACAGTGGACGTTTGATGCAGCTGTCATTAGGGAGGCACATTTTGTGGCTACTAATTAGTAACAGTACAGAGAAGTTCTGTTTTCTGATTAATTGTGTGCGTCCAATGATCCAGGAAGGATGCTAAGAATCCATATTGAATAAAAGTGTGAATCTCTTTTGGAATGAGAACAATTGGAACTTCATTACAGGAATAACTAACATTAAATATAGTTACCCTCTCAACAGGGGCCTCAAGTGTTTCTTCAATGCTATGGTCAGCTTCAAAAGGATCCTAAAAGAAACAAACACACAAATAATGTTAAGTACAAATACACAAAGAGCTCTCTCATTTTCTGGTTTAATACATCAAATACAAGGAATTCTAACTGATCATTATGAAGAAAGCAATTGGTATGCCCTTCTTTCCCTATCATCAGTGCTTAAGCGCATGAGTCATAATATATAAGCGGTAGCCTTCCTAGAATGTTTGTTTCTGGAAATAATTTCTCATGAATCTACATCCAATTCAATCTACTGCTCCGATCAAGATGTTCGTGTAACACATCAACATCAAAAAAGAGCAGATTTTAAGGTGTAAAAAAAGTAATGGTAATATAGAGGGAAGGGAAATAGGACTACATTTAGTTCTCCAGAAACCTATTTTGACAGTCTACTCAATAGGTTTAAGATGCTCAAAACCATGAAAGAATTAGATAAGAAAAACAAATAAGATAGAAAAAATGGTGAGCTGAAAATGCAAACCAAAAGGGGTAGATGAATGTATTCGCTCCCAAAAATCGATACCCTTATTTGAACGAGGTTTGGTAGAATGATCCCAAAAAGGTTCTTGGAAAAGCGTAACTATACTTTTCACACAGGTAGATTTAAATGATGGAAAACAACATCAATTGAAGTAGAATCCTTTATGTGTGAACCTGATAGTCAAAGATTTCCTTAACTCTAGCAGAAAGCATGTTGAATATGAATAGGGGATTTATGAAGAAAGGAAATGTTTAGTAAAACTATTCTGCTGTTTACAACTACTTACTGGTCCCAGGAGGACTTTGTCAATTTTCTGTGGGCTGGCAGGTGAGCTCTAAGATACAAGAGAATGTCAGGAATTATAGTTTGAAATGTAAAACAATACATATCATCGAATGTATCATCCTTCCTTGTACATGTGTATCTTCTGATACCTACAGAGTTTAGCAGGATAGGCGTTAATGAGTGCACCAACAAAACCGAACTTCGCCAGCATTTTCACAATATGACCCGAGAAGCCCGAGAAGAGGGGGCATTACTGGTTGGGTAATGCCCCGGGGCTATAAGCCAGAGCAATGCATAGTCCCTTCTTCCTTTCCATGGCGGCCATTAAAACCGATGGGAAAAAAAGTTTAAAAAAGTAAATGAAAAATGACCGCCATGGAAGTGGCGAAGGGACTACTCGTAGTCTCTTCTCCCTTTCCACGGCAGCCACTCTGTGTTTCCGCAGCAGAGAAGCAGAGGATTCAGAGCCTTCTCGGTACGGTAAGGCCAGACGAGGGCCAATGAGCTTGCTTGTAACAAGCTCATTGACCCTCAACTGGTACTAATAAATATTACGGACCTGGTAGCCTCTGATATCAGGTTGAAAAATAACCTGATATTAACTTCATGATTAGTGTTGTGGTATTGCTAACACATGTTTTTGCCATTTACATGCTTGTTTTTGCCATAAAAATCATTTCACATATCCAGCGCAGACAGTGATTATTGAAATCAGTAAATGGAAAATGATGCATGTTAAAAAAACAGCATGAAATTTGATAAATCATGCAAGATCTTGCAGTGGAATACTCAGTGAAAATATCAAGTAATACACTTTAATTTCTCTTCCAGCCCAAATGTAGATGTAATTAATGCTCAAAAGAAACTTTTTCCTAGACAGATGCCAAGAAATAATTTAATTTAAATAAACCTTACCCATCTCTTACTAATCACAATGCAAGGGTATCGTAAGTGCAATCTACTCTTATCCTGCTCCAAAGCAACATACCCCAAAATCACAGCAGCTGTGCAAATGTAACATGGTGGACACTGCTGAGTGTTCTATGGTGGACCAGAGTGGAGCCTGCATTACTGGAGGGACTACCAGTCTCAGTGGTCTCTAGTCAAACGACTCCCGCGTAGTGGGAACTCCATAAATCTATTAACAACATCACTTCTCAGTGATGGATGCACTTCAATTCCTTCTTGCTATACACAGTTTGGCTCTGTCTCTGGCTCTTGGATTTCCTGTTATCTGACCTTTTCTTACTTCTGGACCATTCTTCATTTCCTCCCCTGTATTGTGCTCAAATTTGCTTTTGACCTCGAACCATGCAACAGATTGCATGTTTTGCCCATTGAATTATGCAATTCAGTAGGCTCTTAAAACTATTCCGCTCATGCTGCCCTTATCTCATACTGCATGGGTCCCTTCTCTCTTAAATGGGGTTGTGTCTACGCTTTAACTTACCTATTACTATCCCCAACTGTAAAAATGAATTCTGGAACTTGGGTGGTTTGCTATGAATTATTGGACCTTGGCATTCTTGGTTGCATTCGTCCCTCACTGGTATAGTTTCATCACTTGGGCCCTTGTGTACAGTTGGAATCCTGTGAATACTTGGATATTTGCAGACGCTTGAATTCTTGTTGAAACAGAATGTTCTCCTTAGGATTACTGTCTGTATTCCATTGGGTGCACTGTTGTGACCTCCAGATCTATTACTTTTTCTTCTACAAACCCTATTTGTCCATGTGTCTCTGTATCGTAAAGTCTTACTTAGGTTTCTATAGGTTACACTGTGTTGGCTTCTCTGGCTTCCCTCTCTAACAGGATCATATTCAACATTGCATGTATGATCTACAAAGGAGCCTTGAACCGAATACCAAAACAATTGTCGGCTAAACTACACACATCTGGAGGCTGTTGCATATCATGACAAACAACTATAAAATGGTTGAAGTCTAAGCTAACGCATGAAGAGGAGATTGGCAAGAAGTTGATCTAATACCACCATGAAGTGCCTGGAACTCAATCCTTTGGGTTAAGAGGCTGTGCATTACAAAAGCCAGGACATTCCGAAAATAGCCTCAATAAGCTGACATGCTGTCCCTGAGTTTCAAATGTTCAGGAAGTAGTGAGGTATTGACAGGGTGGGAGGGTGGGATAAACAACAGCATAGAGAACACTAAAAATCTAGGCACTGAAATGAGAGACAGGACTAAGAGGAGCAGATGTTGTGATATGCCAGTTGCAGAGGAAGAAGAAGGAGCCAAGTTTGCCAGCTTAGTTCAAGTCCAGTACTGAGAGCAAAGTAGAGACATGCAGAAAAAGGGAGGGCAAGCAGACACAGTGGACGTTTGATGCAGCTGTCATTAGGGAGGCACATTTTGTGGCTACTAATTAGTAACAGTACAGAGAAGTTCTGTTTTCTGATTAATTGTGTGCGTCCAATGATCCAGGAAGGATGCTAAGAATCCATATTGAATAAAAGTGTGAATCTCTTTTGGAATGAGAACAATTGGAACTTCATTACAGGAATAACTAACATTAAATATAGTTACCCTCTCAACAGGGGCCTCAAGTGTTTCTTCAATGCTGTGGTCAGCTTCAAAAGGATCCTAAAAGAAACAAACACACAAATAATGTTAAGTACAAATACACAAAGGGCTCTCTCATTTTCTGGTTTAATACATCAAATACAAGGAATTCTAACTGATCATTATGAAGAAAGCAATTGGTATGCCCTTCTTTCCCTATCATCAGTGCTTAAGCGCATGAGTCATAATATATAAGCGTTAGCCTTCCTAGAATGTTTGTTTCTGGAAATAATTTCTCATGAATCTACATCCAATTCAATCTACTGCTCCGATCAAGATGTTCGTGTGACACATCAACATCAAAAAAGAGCAGATTTTAAGGTGTAAAAAAAGTAATGGTAATATAGAGGGAAGGGAAATAGGACTACATTTAGTTCTCCAGAAAGCTATTTTGACAGTCTACTCAATAGGTTTAAGATGCTCAAAACCATGAAAGAATTAGATAAGAAAAACAAATAAGATAGAAAAAATGGTGAGCTGAAAATGCAAACCAAAAGGGGTAGATGAATGTATTCGCTCCCAAAAATCGATACCCTTATTTGAACGAGGTTTGGTAGAATGATCCCAAAAAGGTTCTTGGAAAAGCGTAACTATACTTTTCACACAGGTAGATTTAAATGATGGAAAACAACATCAATTGAAGTAGAATCCTTTATGTGTGAACCTTATAGTCAAATATTTCCTTAACTCTAGCAGAAAGCATGTTGAATATGAATAGGGGATTTATGAAGAAAGGAAATGTTTAGTAAAACTATTCTGCTCTTTACAACTACTTACTGGTCCCAGGAGGACTTCGTCAATTTTCTGTGGGCTGGAAGGTGAGCTCTAAGATACAAGAGAATGTCAGGAATTATAGTTTGAAATGTAAAACAATACATATCATGGAATGTATCATCCTTCCTTGTACAGATGTATCTTCTGATACCTACAGAGTTTAGCAGGATAGGCGTTATTGAGTACACCAACAAAACCGAACTTTGCCAGCATTTTCACAATATGACCAGAGGAGAGGGGGCACTACTGGTTGGGTAATGCCCCCGGGGCCATAAGCCAGAGCAATGCATAGTCCCTTCTTCCTTTCCATGTCGGCCATTAAAACCGATGGGAAAAAAACGTTTTAAAAAGTAAATGAAAAAATGACCGCCATGGAAGTGGCGAAGGGACTACCCGTAGTCTCTTCTCCCTTTCCATGGCAGCCACTCTGTGGTTCCGCAGCAGAGAAGCAGAGTATTCAGAGCCTTCTCGGTGAGGTAAGGCCAGACGAGGGCCTATGAGCTTGCTTGTAACAAGCTCATTGACCCTCGGCGGGTACTAATAAATATTACGGACCTGGTAGCCTCTGATATCAGGTTGAAAAATAACCTGATATTAACTTCATGATTAGTGTTGTGGTAGTGCTAACACATGTTTTTGCCCTTTACGTGCTTGTTTTTGCCATAAAAATCATTTCACATATCCAGCACAGACAGTGATTATTGAAATCAGTAAATGGAAAATGATGTATGTTAAAATAACAGCATGAAATATGATAAATCATGCAAGATCTTGCAGTGGAATACTCAGTGAAAATATCAAGTAATACACTTTAATTTCTCTTCCAGCCCAAAGGTAGATGTAATTAATGCTCAAAAGAAAATATTTCCTAGACAGATGCCAACAAATAATTTAATTTAAATAAACCTTACCCATCTCTTACTAATCACAATTCAAGGGTATCCTAAGTGCAATCTACTCTTATCCAGCTCCAAAGCAACATACCCCAAAATCACAGCAGCTGCGCAAATGTAACATGGTGGACACTGCTGAATGTTCTGTGGTGGACTAGAGTGGAGCCTGCATCACTGGAGGGACTACAAGTCTCAATGGTCTCTAGTCAAACGACTCCCGCATAGTGGGAACTCCATAAATCTATTAACAACATCACTTCTCAGTGATGGATACACTTCAATTCCTTCTTGCTATACACAGTTTGGCTCTGTCTCTTGCTGTTGGATTTCCTGTTATCTGACCTTTTCTTATTTCTGGACCATTCTTCATTTCCTCCCCTGTATTGTGCTCAAATTTGCTTTTGACCTCGAACCATGCAACAGATTGCATGTTTTGCCCATTGAATTATGCAATTCAGTAGGCTCTTAAAACTATTCTGCTCATGCTGCCCTTATCTCATACTGCATGGGCCCCTTCTCTCTTAAATGGGGTTGTGTCTACGCTTTGACTTACCTATTACTATCCCCAATTGTAAAAATGAATTCTGGAACTTGGGTGGTTTGCTATGAATTATTGGACCTTGGCATTCTTGGTTGCATTCGTCCCTCACTGGTATAGTTTCATCACTTGGGCCCTTGTGTACAGTTGGAATCCTGTGAATACTTGGATATTTGCAGACGCTTGAATTCTTGTTGAAACAGAATGTTCTCCTTAGGATTACTGTCTGTATTCCATTGGGTGCACTGTTGTGACCTCCAGATCTATTACTTTTTCTTCTACAAACCCTATTTGTCCATGTGTCTCTGTATCGTAAAGTCTTACTTAGGTTTCTATAGGTTACACTGTGTTGGCTTCTCTGGCTTCCCTCTCTAACAGGATCATATTCAACATTGCATGTATGATCTACAAAGGAGCCTTGAACCGAATACCAAAACAATTGTCGGCTAAACTACACACATCTGGAGGCTGTTGCATATCATGACAAACAACTATAAAATGGTTGAAGTCTAAGCTAACACATGAAGAGGAGATTGGCAAGAAGTTGATCTAATACCACCATGAAATGCCTGGAACTCAATCCTTTGGGTTAAGAGGCTGTGCATTACAAAAGCCAGGGCATTCCGAAAATAGCCTCAATAAGCTGACATGCTGTCCCAGAGTTTCAAATGTTCAGGAAGTAGTGGGGTATTGACAGGGTGGAAGGGTGGGATGAACAACAGCATAGAGAACACCAAAAATCTAGACACAGAAATGAGAGACAGGACTAAATGGAGCAGATGTTGTGGTATACTAGGTGCAGAGGAAGAAGAAGGAGCCAAGTTTGCCAGCTCAGTTCAAGTCCAGTACTGAGAGCAAGGTAGAGACATGCAGAAAAAGGGAAGGCAAGCAGACAAAGTGGACGTGTGATGCAGCTGTCATTAGGGAGGCACATTTTGTGGCTACTAATTAGTAACAGTACAGAGAAGTTCTGTTTTCTGATTAATTGTGTGCGTCCAATGATCCAGGAAGGATGCTAAGAATCCATATTGAATAAAAGTGTGAATCTCTTTTGGAATGAGAACAATTGGAACTTCATTACAGGAATAACTAACATTAAATATAGTTACCCTCTCAACAGGGGCCTCAAGTGTTTCTTCAATGCTGTGGTCAGCTTCAAAAGGATCCTAAAAGAAACAAAAACACAAATAATGTTAAGTACAAATACACAAAGGGCTCTCTCATTTTCTGGTTTAATACATCAAATACAAGGAATTCTAATTGATCATTATGAAGAAAGCAATTGGTATGCCCTTCTTTCCCTATCATCAGTGCTTAAGCGCATGAGTCATAATATATAAGCGGTAGCCTTCCTAGAATGTTTGTTTCTGGAAATAATTTCTCATGAATCTACATCCAATTCAATCTACTGCTCCGATCAAGATGTTCGTGTGACACATCAACATCAAAAAAGAGCAGATTTTAAGGTGTAAAAAAAGTAATGGTAATATAGAGGGAAGGGAAATAGGACTACATTTAGTTCTCCAGAAACCTATTTTGACAGTCTACTCAATAGGTTTAAGATGCTCAAAACCATGAAAGAATTAGATAAGAAAAACAAATAAGATAGAAAAAATGGTGAGCTGAAAATGCAAACCAAAAGGGGTAGATGAATGTATTCACTCCCAAAAATCGATACCCTTATTTGAACGAGGTTTGGTAGAATGATCCCAAAAAGGTTCTTGGAAAAGCGTAACTATACTTTTCACACAGGTAGATTTAAATGATGGAAAACAACATCAATTGAAGTAGAATCCTTTATTTGTGAACCTTATAGTCAAATATTTCCTTAACTCTAGCAGAAAGCATGTTGAATATGAATAGGGGATTTATGAAGAAAGGAAATGTTTAGTGAAACTATTCTGCTGTTTACAACTACTTACTGGTCCCAGGAGGACTTCGTCAATTTTCTGTGGGCTGGAAGGTGAGCTCTAAGATACAAGAGAATGTCAGGAATTATAGTTTGAAATGTAAAACAATACATATCATGGAATGTATCATCCTTCCTTGTACAGATGTATCTTCTGATACCTACAGAGTTTAGCAGGATAGGCGTTAATGAGTACACCAACAAAACCGAACTTCGCCAGCATTTTCACAATCTGACCCGAGGAGAGGGGGCACTACTGGTTGGGTAATGCCCCCGGGGCCATAAGCCAGAGCAATGCATAGTCTCTTCTCCCTTTCCATGGCAGCCACTCTGTGGTTCCGCAGCAGAGAAGCAGAGTATTCAGAGCCTTCTCGGTGAGGTAAGGCCAGACGAGGGCCTATGAGCTTGCTTGTAACAAGCTCATTGACCCTCGACCGGTACTAATAAATATTACGGACCTGGTAGCCTCTGATATCAGGTTGAAAAATAACCTGATATTAACTTCATGATTAGTGTTGTGGTAGTGCTAACACATGTTTTTGCCCTTTACGTGCTTGTTTTTGCCATAAAAATCATTTCACATATCCAGCACAGACAGTGAGTATTGAAATCAGTAAATGGAAAATGATGCATGTTAAAAAAACAGCATGAAATATGATAAATCATGCAAGATCTTGCTGTGGAATACTCAGTGAAAATATCAAGTAATACACTTTAATTTCTCTTCCAGCCCAAAGGTAGATGTAATTAATGCTCAAAAGAAAATATTTCCTAGACAGATGCCAACAAATTATTTAATTTAAATAAACCTTACCCATCTCTTACTAATCACAATTCAAGGGTATCCTAAGTGCAATCTACTCTTATCCAGCTCCAAAGCAACATACCCCAAAATCACAGCAGCTGCGCAAATGTAACATGGTGGACACTGCTGAATGTTCTGTGGTGGACTAGAGTGGAGCCTGCATCACTGGAGGGACTACCAGTCTCAGTGGTCTCTAGTCAAACGACTCCCGCGTAGTGGGAACTCCATAAATCTATTAACAACATCACTTCTCAGTGATGGATGCACTTCAATTCCTTCTTGCTATACACAGTTTGGCTCTGTCTCTTGCTGTTGGATTTCCTGTTATCTGACCTTTTCTTATTTCTGGACCATTCTTCATTTCCTCCCCTGTATTGTGCTCAAATTTGCTTTTGACCTCGAACCATGCAACAGATTGCATGTTTTGCCCATTGAATTATGCAATTCAGTAGGCTCTTAAAACTATTCCGCTCATGCTGCCCATATCTCATACTCCATGGGTCCCTTCTCTCTTAACTGGGGTTGTGTCTATGCTTTGACTTACCTATTACTATCCCCACCTGTAAGAATGAATTCTGGAACTTGGGTGGTTTGCTATGAATTATTGGACCTTGGCATTCTTGGTTGCATTCGTCCCTCACTGGTACAGTTTCATCACTTGGGCCCTTGTGTACATTTGGAATCCTGTGAATACTTGGATATTTGCAGACGCTTGAACTCTTGTGGAAACTGCATGTTCTCCTTAGGATTACTGTCTGTATTCCATTGGGTGCACTGTTGTGACCTCCAGATCTATTACTTTTTCTTCTACAAACCCTATTTGTCCATGTGTCTCTGTATCATAAAGTCTTACTTAGATTTCTATAGGTTACACTGTGTTGGCTTCTCTGGCTTCCCTCTCTAACAGGATCATATTCAACATTACATGTATGATCTACAAAGGAGCCTTGAACCGAATACCAAAACAATTGTCGGCTAAACTACACACATCTGGAGGCTGTAGAATATCATGAAGAACAACTATAAAATGGTTGAAGTCTAAGCTAACGCATGAAGAGGAGATTGGCAAGAAGTTGATCTAATACCACCATGAAGTGTCTGGAACTCAATCCTTTGGGTTGAGAAGCTGTGTAGTACAAAAGCCAGGGCATTCCGAAAATAGCCTCAATAAGCTGACATGCTGTCCCAGAGTTTCAAATGTTCAGGAAGTAGTGGGGTATTGACAGGGTGGAAGGGTGGGATGAACAACAGCATAGAGAACACCAAAAATCTAGACACAGAAATGAGAGACAGGACTAAATGGAGCAGATGTTGTGGTATACTAGGTGCAGAGGAAGAAGAAGGAGCCAAGTTTGCCAGCTCAGTTCAAGTCCAGTACTGAGAGCAAGGTAGAGACATGCAGAAAAAGGGACGGCAAGCAGAAAAAGTGGACGTGTGATGCAGCTGTCATTAGGGAGGCACATTTTGTGGCTACTAATTAGTAACAGTACAGAGAAGTTCTGTTTTCTGATTAATTGTGTGCGTCCAATGATCCAGGAAGGATGCTAAGAATCCATATTGAATAAAAGTGTGAATCTCTTTTGGAATGAGAACAATTGGAACTTCATTACAGGAATAACTAACATTAAATATAGTTACCCTCTCAACAGGGGCCTCAAGTGTTTCTTCAATGCTGTGGTCAGCTTCAAAAGGATCCTAAAAGAAACAAAAACACAAATAATGTTAAGTACAAATACACAAAGGGCTCTCTCATTTTCTGGTTTAATACATCAAATACAAGGAATTCTAACTGATCATTATGAAGAAAGCAATTGGTATGACCTTCTTTCCCTATCATCAGTGCTTAAGCGCATGAGTCATAATATATAAGCGGTAGCCTTCCGCGAATGTTTGTTTCTGGAAATAATTTCTCATGAATCTACATCCAATTCAATCTACTGCTCCGATCAAGATGTTCATGTGACACATCAACATCAAAAAAGAGCAGATTTTAAGATGTAAAAAAGGTAATGGTCATATAGAGGGAAGAGAAATAGGACTACATTTAGTTCTCCAGAAAATATATTATGACAGTCTACTTAATAGGTTTAACATGCTCAAAACCATGAAAGAATTAGATAAGAAAAACAAATAAGATAGAAAAAATGGTGAGCTGAAAATGCAAACCAAAAGGGGTAGATGAATGTATTCACTCCCAAAAATCGATACCCTTATTTGAACGAGGTTTGGTAGAATGAGCCCAAAAGGGTTCTTGGAAAAGCGTAACTATACTTTTCACACAGGCAGATTTAAATGATGGAAAACAACATCAATTGAAGTAGAATCCTTTATGTGTGAACCTTATAGTCAAAGATTTCCTTAACTCTAGCAGAAAGCATGTTGAATATGAATAGGGGATTTATGAAGAAAGGAAATGTTTAGTAAAACTATTCTGCTGTTTACAACTACTTACTAGTCCCAGGAGGACGTCGTCAATTTTCTGTGGGCTGGCAGGTGAGCTCTAAGATACAAGAGAATGTCAGGAATTATAGTTTGAAATGTAAAACAATACATATCATGGAATGTATCATCCTTCCTTGTACAGATGTATCTTCTGATACCTACAGAGTTTAGCAGTATAGGCGTTAATGAGTACACCAACAAAACCGAACTTCGCCAGCATTTTCACAATATAACCCGAGGAGAGGGGGCATTGCTGCTTGGGTAATGCCCCCGGGGCCATAAGCCAGAGCAATGCATAGTCCCTTCTTCCTTTCCATGGCGGCCATTAAAACCGATGGGAAAAAAAAGTTTTAAAAAATAAATGAAAAAATTACCGCCATGGAAGTGGCAAAGGGACTAGTCATAGTCTCTTCTCCCTTTCCATGGCAACCACTCTGTGGTTCCGTAGCAGAGAAGCAGAGGATTCAGAGCCTTCTCGGTGAGGTAAGGCCAGACGAGGGCCAATGAGCTTGCTTGTAATAAGCTCATTGACCCTCGACAGGTACTAATAAATATTACGGACCTGGTAACTTTTATATCAGGTTGAAAAATAACCTGATATTAACTTCATCATTAGTGTTGTGGTAGTGCTAACACATGTTTTTGCCCTTTAAGTGCTTGTTTTTGCCATAAAAATCATTTCACATATCCAGCACAGACAGTGATTATTGAAATCAGTACATGGAAAATGATGTATGTTAAAAAAACAGCATGAAATATGATAAATCATGCAAGATCTTGCAGTGTAATACTCAGTGAAAATATCAAGTAATACACTTTAATTTCTCTTCCAGCCCAAAGGTAGATGTAATTAATGCTCAAAAGAAAATATTTCCTAGACATATGCCAACAAATAATTTAATTTAAATAAACCTTACCCATCTCTTACTAATCACAATGCAAGGGTATCCTAAGTGCAATCTACTCTTATCCTGCTCCAAAGCAACATACCCCAAAATCACAGCAGCTGCGCAAATGTAAAATGGTGGACACTGCTGAATGTTCTATGGTGGACCAGAGTGGAGCCTGCATTACTGGAGGGACTACCAGTCTCAGTGGTCGCTAGTCAAGCGACTCCCGCGTAGTGGGAAATCCATAAATCTATTAACAACATCACTTCTCAGTGATGGATGCACTTCAATTCCTTCTTGCTATACACAGTTTGGCTCTGTCTTTTGCTCTTGGATTTCCTGTTATCTGACCTTTTCTTACTCCGGGACCATTCTTCATTTCCTCCCCTGTATTGTGCTCAAATTTGCTTTTGACCTCGAACCATGCAACAGATTGGATGTTTTACCCATTGAATTATGCAATTCAGTAGGCTCTTAAAACTATTCCGCTCATGCTGCCCATATCTCATACTCCATGGGTCCCTTCTCTCTTAACTGGGGTTGTGTCTATGCTTTGACTTACCTATTACTATCCCCAACTGTAAAAATGAATTCTGGAACTTGGGTGGTTTGCTATGAGCTATGAATTATTGGACCTTGGCATTCTTGGTTGCATTCGTCCCTCACTGGTATAGTTTCATCACTTGGGCCCTTGTGTACAGTTGGAATCCTGTGAATACTTGGATATTTGCAGACGCTTGAACTCTTGTGGAAACTGCATGTTCTCTTTAGGATTACTGTCTGTATTCCATTGGTGCACTGTTGTGACCTCCATATCTATTACTTTTTCATCTACAAACCCTATTTGTCTATGTGTCTCTGTATTCTAAAGTCTTACTTAGGTTTTTATAGGTTACACTGTGTTGGCTTCTCTGGCTTCCCTCTCTAACAGGATCATATTCAACATTGCATGTATGATCTACAAAGGAGCCTTGAACCGAATACCAAAACAATTGTCGGCTAAACTACACACATCTGGAGGTTGTTGCATATCATGAAGAACAACTGTAAAATGGTTGAAGTCTAAGCTAACGCGTGAAGAGGAGATTGGCAAGAAGTTGATCTAATACCACCATGAAGTGTCTGGAACTCAATCCTTTGGGTTGAGAGGCTGTGCAGTACAAAAGCCAGGGCATTCCGAAAATAGCCTCAATAAGCTGACATGCTGTCCCTGAGTTTCAAATGTTCAGGAAGTAGTGAGGTATTGACAGGGTGGGAGGGTGGGATAAACAACAGCATAGAGAACACCAAAAATCTAGACACAGAAATGAGAGACAGGACTAAGAGGAGCAGATTTTGTGGTATGCCAGTTGCAGAGGAAGAAGAAGGAGCCAAGTTTGCCGGCTCAGTTCAAGTCCAGTACTGAGAGCAAGGTACATGCAGAAAAAGGGAGGGCAAGCAGACACAGTGGACGTTTGATGCAGCTGTCATTATGGAGGCACATTTTGTGGCTACTAATTAGTAACAGTACAGAGAAGTTCTGTTTTCTGATTAATTGTGTGCGTCCAATGATCCAGGAAGGATGCTAAGAATCCATATTGAATAAAAGTGTGAATCTCTTTTGGAATGAGAACAATTGGAACTTCATTACAGGAATAACTAACATTAAATATAGTTACCCTCTCAGCAGGGGCCTCAAGAGTTTCTTCAATGCTGTAGTCAGCTTCAAAAGGATCCTAAAAGAAACAAAAACACAAATAATGTTGAGTACAAATACACAAAGGGCTCTCTCATTTTCTGGTTTAATACATCAAATACAAGGAATTCTAATTGATCATTATGAAGAAAGCAATTGGTATGCCCTTCTTTCCCTAGCATCAGTGCTTAAGCGCATGAGTCATAATATATAAGCGGTAGCCTTCCGCGAATGTTTGTTTCTGAAAATTATTTCTCATGAATCTACACCCAATTCAATCTACTGCTCCGATCAAGATGTTCGTGTGACACATCAACATCAAGAAAGAGCAGATTTTAAGGTGTAAAAAAAGTAATGGTAATATAGAGGGAAGGGAAATAGGACTACATTTAGTTCTCCAGAAAAATATTTTGACAGTCTACTCAATATGTTTAAGATGCTCAAAACCATGAAAGAATTAGGTAAGAAAAACAAATAAGATAGAAAAAATGGTGGGCTGAAAATGCAAACCAAAGAAGTTAGATGAATGTATTTGCTCCCAAAAATGAATGCCCTAATTTGAATGAGGTTTTGTAGACTGAGCCCAAAAAGGTTCTTGGAAAAGCGTAACTATACTTTTCACACAGGTACATTTAAATGATGGAAAACAACATGAATTGAAGTAGAATCCTTTATGTGTGAAACTTATAGTCAAAGATTTCCTTAACTCTAGCAGAAAGCATGTTGAATAGGAATAGGAGATTTATGAGGAAAGGAAATGTTTAGTAAAACTATTCTGCTGTTTACAACTACTTACTGATCCCAGGAGGACTTTGTCAATTTTCTGTGGGCCGGCAGGTGAGCTCTAAGATACAAGAGAATGTCAGGAATTATAGTTTGAAATGTAAAACAATACATATCATGGAATGTATCATCCTTCCTTGTACAGATGTATCTTCTGATACCTTCAGAGTTTAGCAGAAGAGTCATTAATGAGTACACCAACAAAACCGAACATCGCCAGCATTTTCACAATATGACCCAAGAGGGGGCATTACTGGTTGAGTAATGCCCCTGGGGTCATAAGCCCGACCAAACCATAGTCCCTTCTCCCTTTCCATGGTGGTCATTAAAACCAATGGGAAAAAAAAGTTTAAAAAAGTAAATTAAAAAATGACTGCCATAGAAGTGGCGAAGGGGCTACACGTAGTCTCTTCTTCCTTTCCATGGCAGCCACTCTGGGGTTCCCGCAGCAGAGACGCAGAGGATTCCGAGCCTTCTCAGTGAGGTAGGGCCGGGCGAGGGCCAATGAGCTTGCTTGTAAAAAGCTCATTGACCCTCGCCGGGTACTAATAAATATTACGGACCTGGTAGCCTCTGATAGGTTGAAAAATAACCTGATATTAACTTCATCATCAGTGTTGTGGTAGTGCTAACATATGATTTTGCCCTTTATGTGCTTGCTTTTGCCATAAGCATCATTTCACATTGCTAGCACAGACATTGATTATTGAAATCAGTAAATGGAAAATGATGGATGTTAAAAAAACAGCGTGAAATATGATAAATCATGCAGTAAATATTTCATGATCTTGCAGTGGAATACCCAGTGAAATTATCAAGTAATAGACATTAATTTCTCTTCCAGCCCAAAGGAAGATGTAAGTAATGCTCAAAAGAAAAGATTTCCTAGACAGATGCCAACAAATAATTTAATTTAAATAAACCTTACCCCACTCTTACTAATCACAATGCAAGGGTACCCTAAGTGCCAAGCTACTCTTATCCTGCTCCAAAGCAACATACAACAAAATCACAGAAGCTGCGCAAATGTCACATGGTGGACACTGCTGAATGTTCTATGGTGGACCAGAGTGGAGTCTGCATTACTGGAGGGACTACCAGTCTCAGTGGTCTCTAGTCAAACGACTCCAGCGTAGTGGAAACTCCATAAATCTGTTGACAACTTCACTTCTCAGTGATGGGTGCCCCTCAATTCCTTCTTGCAATACAAAGTTTGGCTCTGTTTCTTGCTCTTGTAATTTCCTGTTATCTGACCTTTTTTTTACTTCTGGACCATTCTTCATTCCCTCCCCTTTATTGTGCTCAAATGTGCTTTTGACATCGAACCATGCAACAGATTGCATGTTTTGCCCATTGAATTGTGCCATTCAGTAGGCTCTTAAAACTATTCCCCTCATGCTGCCCAATATCTCGTACCCCATGGGTCCTTTCTCTCTGAACTGGGGTTGTGTCTATGCTTTGACTTCCCCATTGTTCTCCCCATCTGTAAAAATGAATTCTGGAACTTGGGTGGTTTGCTATGAATTCTTGGACCTTGGCATTCTTGGTTGCATTCTTCACTCACTGGTATTGTTTCAACACTTGGGCACTTGTGTACAGTTGGAATCCTGTGAATACTTGGATATTTGCAGACACTTGAACTCTTGTTGAAACAGCACTTTCTCCTTAGGATTACTGTCTGTGTTCCGTTGGGTGCACTGTTGTGACCTCCAGATCTATTACTTTTTCTTCTACAAACCCTATTTGTCTATGTGTCTATGTATTGTAAGGTCTTAGTTAGGTTTCTTTAGGTTACACTGTGTTGGCTTCACTGGCTTCTCTCTCTAACAGTATCATATTGAACATTGCATGTATGATCTACAAAGGAGCCTTGAACCGAATACCAAAACAATTGTCGGCTAAACTAGACACATCTGGAGGCTGTTGCATCTCATGAAGAAAAACTATGAAATGGTTGAAGTCTGATCTAACACATAAAGAGGAGATTGGCAAGAAGTTGATCTAATGCCACCACAAAGTGTCTGGAACTCAATCCTTTGGGTTGAGAGGCTGTGGAGTACAAAAGCCAGGGCATTCCAAAAATAGCCCCAATAAGCTGACATGCTGTCCCTGAGTTTCACATTTTCAGGAAGTAGTGGGGTATTGACAGGGTGGAAGGGTGGGATAAACATCAGCATGAAGAACACCACAAAATGTAGACACAGAAATGAGAGACATGAGTAAGAGGAGCAGATGTGGTATGCCAGTTACAGAGGAAGAAGAAGGAGCCAGGTTTGCCGGCTGGGTTCAACTCCAGTACTGAGAGCAAGGTGGGGACATGCAGAAAAAGTGAGGGCAAGCAGACACAGTGGGCGTTCGATGCAGCTGTAATTAGGGAGGCACATTTTGTGGCTACTAATTAGTAACAGTACAGAGAAGTTCTGGTTTCTGATTGACTGTGTGCTCACAATGATCCAGAGAGGATGATAATAATCCGTATTGAATAAAAGTGTGAATCTCTTTTGGAAAGAGCACAATAGGAACTTCATTACAGGAATAACTAATATTAAATATAGTTACCATGTCAACAGGGGCCTCAAGTGTTTGTTCAATGCTGTGGTCAGCTTCATAAGGATCCTGAAAGAAAACAAAAACACAAATAATGTTACATACAAATACACAAGGGCTCTTTCATTTTCTAGTTTAATACATCAAATACAAGGAATTTTAACTGATCATTATGAAGAAAGCAATTGGTATGCCCTTCTTTCCCTATCATCAGTGCTTAAGCGCATGAGTCATAATATATAAGCGGTAGCCTTCCGCAAATGTTTGTTTCTGAAAATGATTTCTCATGAATCTACATCAAATTCAATCTACTGCTCTGATCAAGATTTTTGTGGGACACATCAACATCAAAAAAGAGTAGATTTGAGAGTGTAAAAGAAGTAATGGTCACAAAGAGGGAAGGGAAAAAGAACTACATTTAGTTCTCCAGAAAAATATTTTGACAGTCTAGTCAATAGGTTCAAGATGCTCAAAACCATGAAAGAATTAGATAAGAAAAACAAATAAGATATACAATGGTGGGCTGAAAATGCAATCCAAAGGGGGTAGATGAATGTATTTGCTCACAAAAATGGATACCCATATTAAAACGAGGTTTGGTAGAAGGAGCTCAAAAAGGTTCTTGGAAAAGCATAACTATACTTTTCACACAGGTAGATTTAATTGATGTAAAACAACATGAATAGAAGTAAAATTCTTTTATGTGTGAACTTTATAGTCAAATATTTCCTTAACTCTAGCAGAAAGCATGTTGAATAGGAAAAGGGGATTTATGAGGAAAGGAAATGTTTAGTAAAACTATTCTGCTAAACTAGCTACTTACTAGTCCCAGGAGGAGTTCGTCAATTTTCTGCGGGCTGGCCGGTGAGCTCTAAGTTACAAGAGAAAGTCAGGAATTATAGTTTGAAATTTAAAACAATATATATCATGGAATGTATCATCCTTCCTTGTACAGACGTATCTTCTGATACTGACAGAGTTTAGCACTATAAGCATTAATGAGTACACCAAGAAAACCGAACTTCGCCAGCATTTTCGCACTATGACCAGAGGAGAGGGGGCATTACTGATTTCTTAATGCCCCCGGGGCCATAGGCCAGAGAAAAGCATAGTCCCTTCTTCCTTTCCATGGCAGCCATTAACACCAATGGGGAAAAAAAGTTAAACAAAGTAAATGAAAAAATGATCACCATGGAAGCGGCGAAGGGACTACACGTAGTCTCTTCTCCCTTTCATTGGCAGCCACTCTGGGATTCCGCAGCGGAGAAGCAGAGGATTCAGAGCCTTCTTGGTGATGTAAGGCCCGGGCGAGGGCCAATAAGCTTGCTTGTAATAAGCTCATTGACCCTCACTGGGTACTAATAAATATTACGGACCTTGAAGCCTCTAATATCAGGTTTGTTTTTGACCTTTACGTGATTGCCTATTGCCAGCACAGACATTGATTATTGAAATCAGTAAATGGAAAATGGTACATGTTAAAAATACAGCATGACATATAATCATGCAGTAAATATTGCATGATCTTGCAGTGGAATACCCAGTGAAAATATCAAGTAATACACTTTAATTTCTCTTTCAGCCCAAAGGTAGATGTAAGTAATGCTCAAAAGAAAAAAGTGGCTAGACAGAGGCCAACAAATAATTTATTTTAAATAAACCTTACCCCAGTCTTACTAATCACAAAGCAAGGGTACTCTAGATGCCAATCTATTCTTATCCTGCTCTAAAGCAACATACCCCAAAATCACAGCAGATGTGCACATTTCACAAGGTGAACACTGCTGAATGTTCTATGGTGGACCAGAGTGGAGGCTGCATTACTGAAGGGACTACCAGTCTCAGTGGTCTCTGGTCAACGACTCCAGATTAGTGGGAACTCCATAAATCTGTGATGGATGCACTTCAATTCCTTCTTTCTATACACAGTTTGGCTCTGTTTCTTGCGCTTGGATTTCCTGTTATCTGACCTTTTCTTTCTTCTGAGCCATTCTTCATTCACTCCTCTGTATTGTGCTAAAAATGTCTTTTGACCTCTGTTGGAGGGAGGTGGCATTGCTCCACCCCCACATTACCACTCCCACAGTGTACAGAACACGTGTAAACTAAGGGGTAGACGCCTCCACCCTGAGCCAATCATACGCACAAACTAGCATTAGCTATCATGCAAATAACCAAACATATGTTTATGCCTAGAAACTCCATTTCGTGTCACACTAGATGCAATCTTTTATTAGGCCCAAAAATCATCTCTCTGTAACTCCAGCACTCCCTTCCCCAGCACCTCATACAGATAGCCCAAGCCACTGCCACCCTCTGTCTGCTCCGCATGAGTCTTGTTCAGCCATTCATTGTTACAAATTTTTAGTATCGCTTCGTACCAGATGAGCTCATTGCACTGTGTGAGACCAGAGCAGGCTCCAGCTCATGTGCCCATCCATCTCCACTAACCTGCCCATGCTCCCTAGACCCCCACCAGGCCATGGTCCACTGGTCTCTCGCCCTCCATTCTCTTTGATACAGATACACATCTGACCCCCTCACACTGACCATTCCAGAACACCCACCATAGACGTAATCCTGTGCAGCAGTATATCCTCCCCAAGACTAACACATGTCTGTTCGTATCATGAGGCATCAGGTAGATCATCTGGGAGTGGTGAGTGGGGTCCTGGGATCTATGAATCCCTGAGTACAGAATTTGTAATGCCAGTATATTAGCCTATGTTCTCTAAGTACCCCCATTCATGCAATAATTTTTATGTTTGCTATTTACTCCTACGTCCCGTCCCCTTTCCTCCATACTTATGGGACATTCCCCCGTCCTGTGGGACAGGACCGGAGCACTTCGAAAAAGTATCACATTTTTCAAAAAATGTGTCCTTCCTCTCTTTTTACACGGCCGTATCCCCGCCCTCCTTAGCTCCACCCAGCGCATCACCCATCCGTCCTTTTCTCTGCTCGTTCGGGACTGGTCGCACTTGCATCTTCGGAAGATTTTTTACTTCCAGGTCCTCCTCTCCTGCTCCGGCTAGCAGTCACAAGTCTGTCTATGCCGTTTCAGTTACATTTTCCTACTTGTTCTTCTTTTCTGCAACGCTTTGCTCGGGCGGAGCCCCATCCTCTTTGTTTAGAGTGTTTGGGTCCGGACCACCGGTGGGACTTGTGCTTTTACTGCGACTCCCTTTCGGTCTGGCGCTTCAATGTCGTTTGGAGCGGTGGGAGGAGGTGTTCCAGCGCGCTCCCCCATTGCATTTTCTTACGTTCATCAAAGAAAAGAAGAAACGCCCGGTGAGCTCTTTACCTTTTAGAGAACCCTGGCCGGGGGACTCTTTCCGTGCTCTTCCCGGTCTGGGAGGAGCATCAAGAGCTCTATTTACCAGGGTTTGCCCTGAGGTGCTTTCTGGGCCTAAAAAGTGTACCAGAGTTTTCTCCGAGGGTCTCTGTAAGGGGCCTGTTGACACCTGATTAGTATCCGAGGCCCCTCCTGTGGGGGCTATTTGTGGGCCCAGCTCGGCTGTGGCAGTGGGTACCGGAGCTTGTTTCGAGGTCTCCTGTGTTGGAGGTTCCTGTAAAAACACTGGGGTACGCCCTGAGGCCTCTGTTGGGGCTGTTAGTATCGAACAAAAGTTCAAGGCCCGTGGTAGGGCTTTAGATACCGGGCTCGGGTCCGAGGCCCCTCGTTTGGTGGCTAGGGTGACCGTCAGTTCTGAGAGGCCTGTTAAGGTGAGGTGTGTTCCTAATTGGTCCCGTTCAAGCAGTGACACCAGACCTGTTGAGGGGGCACTTAGTGAGGTTTTAGACCGTAATTCCTCAGTTACCTGCAATACTGAGGTCCTTCCGTTGAAGGCTTCTCTGGCTGTTACCATGTCTCAAAAACATTCTAGGCCTCACAGCACTGGTTCGGCCAAGGTTCGTTGTATTAAGGCTAAAATGAAGACCCATGACCCACCTGTGGAGACCCTTGTCTCACTTCAACGCGGGTCGCAGTACCCCTCAGGTGCGGGCAAAATGGCGGCTGCTCCCGCCAAGACTTCCGTGGCCATTTTGGATGCCTCCCTTAGAACTACGCCATCGACCCTAGGTGTGGGGAGTAGGTTGTCAGGGAACATCGTTTTCCTTGTGCACATCCTTTTCATCCAGTTTATGACTGCAATGCTCGGATGCCCCTACTGCACAATGTCTCGCTTCCTCCGGCATCGGTGCCCCTGATTTACGTGGGCATCAGTGGGGAAGGGCCCTCTTGGCAACCCTCTCCCTTTTCGTCCCTAGAATTACTCCGCTCATGAGAGGCCTCCTCTAGTCACGCCTAAATCATCAGCGGAGGACGTTTTTTTCAGCAAGTTTCAAAGACTAATGCATTCTGACCCCATATAGGAGTATTTTCGAGGCTTGTTTAGGGAGATATGCCCGCCTGCTCCGACGGTCCAAGCTGCGGCACCTGTGATTCCAATGACGCCGCCTTTACCGGCTGGACCTACCCCAGATCTTCCTCCCTTGCCTCTGTTGTCCCCATTGGACAAGTCTGCAGTAGTGCCTGATGCAACTCAGCCTGAACCGGATCTGCTGGACAACGCACAAGAGGACCAGGACAGCGATGACCAGCCCCGCTCTGTCAGAGCGTGTAACGACCGGGTGCTGGACATGATGTGTTTACTAGATGTTCCAGTACCCGAGGCACCCGCTCCGCAGGAGGGGGTGCTTTCGGGGGCATTCACCTTGTCTCCTTCGGAGGGTACCGGCTTGTTCTTGCAGAAGGACATTTTAGCCGAGGTCCGTAAATTTGTGAAAAACCACACTCTGGACTGTTTGTAAACAAGAGGATTGACGTGCGTTATAGGCTCCATTCTTTGGAAGAGGTGGCTTTAACGTCTTGTCTGCCGCCCTCCTCCATGGTAGTAGCTGTGGCCACTTTACAGTCTAGACCTGCTGCATCATCTATCGCGACGGCTACTGAGGTTCTGGCTAAAGAGGACAAGCTTCCTGACTTTTTGGGTCAGAGGATTTTTGCTAATTCAGCTCTGCAGTTACGTCAAGCAAACGTAGAACTGGTGTTAGCGGGGGTGAATATAAAAATGTGGAAAGGTCTGTTGCAATTTGAGGAATACATCACCACTGAAAAGCTAGAGGATTTCAGAGGGGGTTTGTCAGATGCTAGGGTCCTGGCGCAGGACATGCTGGAGGCCGTGGCGCATCATGTCGACACCTCGGCCTACGGCCTCATGATCGGCATGGACATCTCTCGTCAGGCTTGGCTGCACGCCACCAAGTTCTCTAAGGAGGTGCTGGATAAGGTTTTGGACTTGCCCTTTGATGGCAAGGAGCTTTTTCATTCCACAACGGATGTGGAACTGACCAAAACTAAGGATAGCACGCAGACCGCCAAGTCTTTGTCGGTCCTGGTGAAACCTCCTTTCAGGGCACAGAGAACGTCCTTGCAGCCTCTTCCTTCCTCTGGTTTCAGGGGGTTTCTGGACCGAAAGTCCCACCGGGTTGATACCCCATCAGGAAATTCCCACTGAAGGCAGCAACGGAGCCGGTTTTTCTCCCGTTCCTCAGCTTCCTCTTCAGGTTCAGGTAGCGCCGCCACAGAAAAACCTGCTAAATGAAGTTTCTCTGGGCTCGCACGAGACCCGATGGGAGGACGCATTGCGTCTCATTGGGAGGTGTGGCAGACCATCACCGAGGACCGGTGGGTCTTGTCAGTCGCTCGGGCAGGCTTCCGCTTACCCCTTCCTCTTACCCCACCTTCAAGCCTCCTTTCCAGCAGTCGGGGTCACCCTCCCTCAGAGCCGAGATTCAGAAGTTGCTGGATCTCAGAGTGGTGGAACATGTTCCCCCAAGGGAGCGAGGGGAGGGCTTTTACTCCGGCTGTTCACGGTGCTCAAACCCAACCAGGCTGGCCTGCGCACCATCCTAGACCTTTCCCAGTTCAATCTCTCTCTACCCCAAGAGAAATTCAAGATGATCACGCCCTGTCAGATAAAGTCCTCTTTGCAGAAGGGCGATTGGCTCAGCGTGGTGGACCTCCAGGATGCGGATATGCATATACTGATCTGAAATCCGCATCAAAGATACCTACGATTTTCTTTGGGAGAGGAGCACTTCCAGTTCCGAGTGCTCCCTTTTGGCCTCAGCTCGGCACCGCGTGTCTTCTTTACAAAGATGATGTCGGTTATCGCAGCTTATCTTTGGCTTCAGGGTATCCACGGTTATCCATATTTGGATGATTGGCTGCTGCACAGTCCTTGTCTGTTGAAGGCCTTCAGCAACCTTCAGTCTCTACTCCAGCTCCTGTTCTACCGTGGGCTGTTGGTGAACTGGTGGAAATCCTCCATGACGGTCTCTCAGGACCTGAATTTCCTGGGTTTCCCTTGGAATACGATCGACTGCAGGGTATACCTGACCAGGGACAGAATGGCGGATCTGGTGGCAACGTGTCAGGTCTTTGCGCAGTTGGGGAGCATGTTGGCCTAGTGGTTCCAGAGGCTTCTGAGCCTCATGGCCTCGTGTGTTTTGGCTCTTCCTCTTGCTCAGCTCAAGATGAGGCGAACGCAGATGGCTCTTCGGAGTTCCTGGCATCAAGCTGTGGATCCGGACTCCAAAATGATTTCGATTCCAGTTTTCATGAGAGCGGACCTTCTGTGGTGGTCGTCTCTCGCAACCTGTCAGTGGGCACAGCTTTTCAGGACCGCATTCCATTGATGATAGTCACATCAGACTCTTCCTTTCTGGGGTGGGGTGCAATGTTGGATCTTCTTCACGTTTCCGATCTCTGGTCGCCCCAAGACAAGCTCCTTCATATAAATCACCTGGAGCTTTTGGCGATCTTCCTGGCGCTCAAGGCTTTCATGGCGGTCATTGTCAAACAGGTGGACCGTGTCCGCACGGACAATGTGGTATCCATGTTTTACATAAACAAGCAGGATGGTACCAAGTACCCTCCTCATGTGGATCTTGCCATTCATATTTGGGAATGGGCGGTGCAGCCTGGCATCTGGCTGGTGGCTGTACACATTCTGGGTCAGCTGAATGTTACTGCAGATGCCCTCAGCCGACGAACAATGGTCAGCTACGAGTGGGAGTTGAAAGTGGAGGTTCTCTTACAAATCTTCCAGTGTTGGGGCACTCCGTAGGTGGACCTCTTTGCAACGTCGGCCAACAGGAAACTACCTTTGTATGCCTCCAGAAACAGACAGGGAGCCTCCTCTCTGGGGGATGCTCTCGAGATTCCCTGGCACAATATGAGGGCCTAGGTTTTTACACCCCTGCCTCTCATTCATCGGACAATTTGCAAACTGAGGAACACAGTGAACTGTTCTCTTCTGCTCGTAGCTCTGTGGTGGCCGGCCATGTTCTGGTTCTCAGACCTTCAGCATCTGTCGGTGTATGCGGCGATCAGGCTTCCGTTGGTTCCCGACCTGCTTCACCAGAGAAATCGGCAGCTGTGCCACCCCTCCCCATAATCGTTCAGCTTGCTGGCATGGTGCCTGAATTCAGATCTCTAGAACATCTCCACCTGTCTGCTGATGACATGCGTATTATTCAGGCCTCGACGAGATCTCAGTACAGGAACAATGGCTTTGGTTCTGCCACTGGTGCTTAGCTAAACAATTGGACCCCAGTGTGGCTTCAGTCGACACAGTGTTGTCTTTTGTCTCTCATCTAGTGGAGTTGGGCATTCATATCCTCTCATGCAGGACTTATCTTTTGGCTGTTGCCGCTTACTTATCCACGGACCAATGCTCTTTTTCACTATCAAATCCAGTGATAAAAAGGCACTTTGCAGGCCTAATGCATCTTTACCCTCCTGTTCACAAACCGCATCCGACATGGGATCTGAACATGGTCCTTACGGCATTGTGCCATAAGCCCTTCGAACCAATTGCTACGGTAAATCTTAAGCACCTTTCATGGAAAGTGTCGTTCTTGGTCGCCGTGACTTTGGCAAGACGTGTGAGTAAGCTCCAGGCTCTATCTGTGGAGCATCCCTTCTTGGTTTTCCACAAGGATAAGTTTGTCCTGAGGACGAATCCTTCTTTCCTACCGAAAGTGGTCTCGGATTTTCATCTAAATCAGTCATTCTCCTTGCCCGTCTTCTTCCAAAACCCAGCTTCAGAAGCCGAAAGGGTTTTGAATTGCCTGGATGTTAGAAGAGCTCTTAAGTTCTATCTGGACAGAACATCTAAATTTAGGATTTCTTCTCAACTATTGGTGACCTTTGGTAATCTGCAAGGTAACCAGGCCTCCAAAGCAACTATCTCCAGATGGGTTGCTGCCTGTATTTTGGAGTCTTACACTGTTCAGGGCCTCCGACCTACTAAAGGGATTCACGTACACCTGCTATGGGGCAAAGCAGCTGCGGTTGCTTTTCAAAAGTATGTCCCCATGGAGACCATCGCGAAAGTGGCTACATGGGCCTCTCCATCGGCTTTTTGTAAACACTACTGTTTGGATCTGACCTCCAGAGCGGATGCTCAGTTTGACCAGGCTTTGCTCAAAAACCTTTTTCAGTAAGGAGTTTCCATCCACCTGTAATTCCTGTGAGGAGTGCTTGGTAATCTCCCATAAGTATGGAGGAAAGGGGACGGGACATAGGAGTATAATTAAGTTACTCACCGTAGTGATTACCTTACTCCTAGTCCAGAGTCCCCTTTCCTCCATACGGCCGACCAACCTCCATTCTAAGGTTCCTCTGTTATTGCTTAAAGGCGATAGAAAAGGACTGATGGGCGGTGCGCTGGGCAGAGCTAAGTAGGGTGGAGTGACGGCCGCGTTCGGTACCCTGCGTAAAAAGAGAAGAAGGACACATTTTTGGAAATATTTGATGCTTTTTCAAAGTGCCCCGGTCCCGTCCCACAGGACAGGGCATTGTCCCATAAGTATGGAGGAAAGGGGACTATGGACTAGGAGTAAGGTAGTCACTATGGTGAGTACCTTTATTAATTCTTTCCTCGTTAGTTCCTGTTTAATTTAGATAGTAAGATATCTTGCATCTCTAACCTGACCTTCACCGCGGCATGAGCCCAGCTGACCCACGTATCACCCGACGGACTGGGGAGCAGCAGCCAATTGCAGCCTGGCATCACCTATAAGGCAGGCTGTGCCATACAGGCATACCAATCCGCAACAGCATTTTGTACTGTATAGTATTTCGTCACCAATGATGACAAACCTGCTTATTATGTGCTGCCCGTGTATTGTTTGGCAGAGCGCTCTCGGGCTGCAGAGTTCTTTGCTTGCTAATGTTATTTTATATACAATTTGATATCTTTGCTATTGATCTCCTGGTCTCATTCCCTAATGGGGTGTGTCCATTATTTTGGTCTATTGGATAGTATGTGTTTTTAGGGTGCCCGCTTTCATTTTGGTGACCCTTTTACGTGATATTCCTCGAGACGCCCCGTGCTTGCAGCGAGATCCAGGGCTTCTCCGGCTGAGACGCCCCCATCTACGGCTGACCAGTCCCCAAAAAACATATACGCAGAAGGAAAAGGTTCTTGGGGGTTGCGGCTTTGTGAATACCCTGCTGCTCGACTGAGCCGGGTGCGGCCCGCAGGTATAGGCCCAGGCATTGTGGATAGGCCACAAACGGAGGCTCTTGGAAGAACACGGGCAAGTGAGTATTACCTGCAAGGAAAACTAAATGGGGAAAGTGTGATGATTTAGAGCGGAATGATTGAAGGGAACACGCATGAGTTGGATGTGAATGAATGGGGTGATCGTGTGGAGCAAAGCGCTTTTTCTTTTTTCATGTCCATTCGTTTTTTATAAAGAAGTATAAGGTAAAAAGATATAGAAGAAACGGGAACCTAGCTCTGAAAGGGGGTGGAAGGCGGCTCCGCAAAGCACTTACTCGACCAGTGGAAAGGATAGATGAGGAGGAAAAAAGTAGGAGTCCCATATAATTAGTGGGCTCAGGATAAAGTCGTGTTTGTTGTTTTAGAATGTTGTTTTAGCTTATTATTTTTAGTGTTATTATAAAATGTAGAGGTAGGCCGGGAGGGGGCAGAGGTGATGTGAGTGTTGAGTAAGTGAGGAAATGGTTATACTCTAAAAAAAGGGGGTTGGGGAATAAGATTCGATGTTAAGATATATGTTTTTTGCTCGGCGTTGTCGGTCTAATAGTTGGTTTGTTTCCATTGAGTTTTAAGACAATTAACGTTTTATGTGTTTGTCTCTATGATGTATAAGTAATGTTCTGAAGTAAGAAAACTAAGTTGTCATTGATTGCATCAGAGAATAAGACCCAAAGGTGTCATTGGGAGAGGGAAAAAAGGGGTCATTGAAGCATGGGGATGGATACCCCACTGTATCACATTTGTAAGCACCTCCCCCCGTACTGTGTATGAATAAAAAGGTGCTGCGGTCAATGGGTAACTGAAGCAAAGGGGGAGGGATCACCTCATGCATGGCCAGAAGAAGGGTCCTTTGATAAAGGGATATTAGAACATTTAGCAACATATTTGATGGGAAAATATAAGGGGAAGCAGCTCCAAAATAGACGAGAGGTGCTAGATTTGGGGAGGATGTTCGAAGAAACACCCACTACAAATAACAGGAAGACGGAGGCAGGGTCACCAACAATAACAAGAGAGAGTGAGGGTGAAGAGGAAAAATGGCATGAAGAACCCACAAAAATATACCCACTGCTCACGAGACCAGCAGAGTGGTACTCAGATCCAACCTATATATCGGAAGGGAGGGGACAACCACACCCAGTACAGCGCCTCCACCTCCCTATGTTCCATCAACAATAACCCCTGCCCCCATAGGACCGACTACCAGTGATCTGGAAGTAGCATTAGCGTCCACTCAAACAGAACTGGCCCAATTATGAGCAATTTGCAAGGCAACACAACCATCTGGTGGAGGGCCCCACCATTACAAAGCTCCTCTCTCCTGCCAGAAAATGAATGGAAATCAGTGGACTTCCTCTTTAAGGTGGATAGCGCACCAATATAGGCTGTTTGAGTAGAGTGGGAATGGGAGATAGAAAGTATGCGATATGATACAGTGCCCTCAGTAAGAGATGAGGAATGCTGGAGTGATTTTGATTAGTTAGAGGAGGGGGCAGTAGGGGGGATACAGCAGGTACAATGGGTCTCCCCAAGCGTTACCGAGGAGGAAGAGGGATGGGAAGGAGGGCTCCGGAATAGATTAGGATGGATAGCATTGGCAAAGAAGAAAGGAACAAAAGCGAACTGTGGGAAGGTAACATTATTCATAAAGGGGCAGGACGGCCCCACTACGTGCCCTGGGCACATAGGGATACAAACAACGTCCATATATCCCTCCCTCCACTCACGGCGGGCACAGGAAAATGGATTTATGCATTTGAAAAGAGCACTGCAGGGGTGCCCCTGGCCAGAGGAGATATTAAAAGCTTCTTAGTGTCGGCAGTGGGATATCAAGCAAACTCAGTGTGGGTGAAAGCGGGGTTCCCAGGTGTCACCATAAGCAATGAAACACATAATGGGGCATCATTTAACAATGTTAGGGCACAGTTAGGGCACAAGTGTGGAATGCCCTGTGGAGGACCTTCCCAGATACCCCGATTTACATTCTATAATGCAGTGCACTATGGGGATGAGGAAGAGGCTGCACAGTTCATTCTTCGAGTGCAAGAAATGTGGTGGGTGGAGACAGGCACCGCGTGGGACGAGTCTAGCTCCCTATTTTACTTCATCATTAATCGAGGAGTCCCAACGGAAGTTCAGAAGGCCCTTGATAAAGTAGCAGGTATAGGCGCCAAAGGTTGGCCTGAAATTCAGTACACCATTGCAGGAGGATCAAAGAGAGGGAAAAAGAAACAATTCAGAGGAGATTAGCTGAAGAATCGAAACTTGTACAGAGTAAGTTAGTGAAGGTTGCGGAAGTAACAGCAGCGCTGCCCTCAGAGCAGCTGGGACAAGAGGGGGAGTTTCGGTAGCAACACATGCTAGGATAGCTGCGGTATGAACAGACAACGGGCAGGAGTAATGGGGGGGAGAGGAGCAATATCCAGGACCCCAATGGCAAGGAAGACTAACAGGCAGACAACATGGGTTCCAGGGACAAAGAGGAGGGGGATACGGGTGACAAAGACCTAGGGGGGGGGGAAATACAGGGCAATGCTGGTCATGTGGTAGATGGGGCATTTTTCACAGAAATGCTGCAGTAGACAAGGTGGTAACTATCAATATAACCAACCCTATCAAAATCAGCAGCAATGCGGGTCCCCCCATCCGGGCAACCCCTATAGTTTCTTATCTCAGTAAATTCTTGTTAATCAGCCAGGAGATGACATCTCTCCAGAAGTTGGAGAATAACTGGGTTGTCTTGATGGCAGGTGGGAGGGTGTTCCACAATTGGGCTGCCAATACGGGGAAGCTGCTTCCTCCTGATCTTTTTAGTTTGTATCTAGGGACCAGTAGGCACGGCATATTGGCAGATCTGGTGGCATGTGTGGTGGATCTGAGGGTGAATTTTTCAGTTAGGTATGGTGGAGCTGTGTGGTTCAGAGATTTGAAGGTAAGACACAAGGTTTTTAACTCAATTTTTTCTTTGATGGGTAGCCATTTGTATTGTCTCCTTATTGCAGAATGTGCTCTCTTCTTGCTAGATTTAAGGCAGCTCTAAGTGAATTATGCTGCAGTATTTGTAATTTGTTGATCACAAACTTACTCACGCCTAGGTAGAATCCATTACAATAGTACAGTTTGGACTGTAGGAGTGCTCTGGCTAGGATGAGGCAGCTTTCTGTTGAGAGCAGTGGTCGGCAGGCTCTTATTAGTTTGCCTGTGTAGGCGGTCGCTAATGCAGTCATGGTAACTTGTTTGTGTAAGTTAGACATGGAGTCCAAGTAGAAACCTAGTGTTTTTTCTTCTTTGGCCACATAGATAATATTCCCATGTATAATGAAAGAGTCATAGCTAGGGCTTATCTTGTTTAGGTTGGCTGGGAAACATATCAACAGCAGTTCTGTTTTATCATCATTCAGGCAGAGGCCATGGGTGGCCATCCATGCCTGAATGATTAGGTAGATTTTGTTCACAAGCCATACATCCGTTTCATAGATGCCTGTTAGAGGGAGGAGAATCTGGGTGTCATCAGTGTAGTTCATATAAGTGACACCCAGGCGGTCCAGTTCATCAAAAAGAGGCTTTGTGAAGATATTATACAGGTTGGGGGACACACACGAGCCCTGTGGCACTCCACATGTGATAGGTATGGGGTCAGCTGCTGCAGTCGGCGAGAAGACTCGCATGGTCCTATTGTTGAGGAATGAATCGATCCAGGTGATTGCCGACTGGGAGAAGCGGGCTGCTGTGGCGAGGTGGTCACAGAGTACTCTGTGGTCAACCAGCTCAAAAGCAGCCGATAGGTCAAGGAGGAGCAGGATTGCAAGTCCTCCTTTGTCTTTGAGTTCGTCAATCTGGCTTTTTAAGTCAATCAAGGGCGTTTCGGTCCCATGTTGAGGTTTTAAGACAGATTGTCGAATCCCCAAGAGTTGATTAGTCTCTAGGTATTCTTGGATTTGCAGGTATGCAACCCTATCTAGGATCCTCAGCAGGAATGGGACTGTGGTAATTGGCCTGTAATTGGTGGGTATAGTGGGATCTAAGGTTTGTTTTTTAAGTAGTGGGAGTACCCAGGATTCCTTCAAGTTGCTAGGTACAATGCCTGTTGAGAAGGAGACGTTGATTCATTTGGTTAAGAAGGGGGCCAGGTCTCTGGCAGCATCTTTGATGATTTGAGCCAGACATCTGTCTCCTTGGTATTTAGTGGGTTTGAGGGAGGCGATTATTTTTTATACCTCTGGCACTGATTCTTTTGAGAATTTGAAGCCTTGGGAGCGTTGAGTGAGAGTCTCTTGAGGCGGATGGGTTGAAGCCATGTTGGTTAGGTAATGCTGTTTGTTTGCTATTTTGATTTGCAGAGTGGCAATTTTGTTGGTGAGAGCATTCTGAATGTTCATACACCAGAGCTTATCTTTTTGGCATGAGTCGGTGGGGGGGTTGGGCGTCTCCATTTCTCTCAAGATGATGAAGAGCTCTTTGGAGCTGGATCCGGCTTGGTTAATTCTGTTATTATAGGTGTCACGTTTGCTGCGGATAATCCCCTCTTTGTATTTAGCAGAGAGATTGGCCAGGTTGGTTTTGTTCACTGGGAATGGGGTGTGTTTCCATAATGTCTCGAGTTTTCTTTTTTCCGACCATAGTGTTTTTAGCTCTGGGGTGAACCAGGAGTTCAGGTGGGCTCTTGGTTTGCCTTTGTGCATTTTCAAGGGTGCAACTACGTCTAGGGCTTTGGACATGGTTTGGTTATAGATGTCTACTAGTAGGTTGGGGTCTGCGGTTTTCAGGAGTGAGTTTAAGATGGGGATCAGCAAAGGCATAATTGCCTCTGCAGTGATGTATTTGTTTCTTGTTGGGCATGCAGTGCTATGATGCTGGTTTTGTTAGGTGGGTTGTTGTTGGCGAGCTTGAAGGAGAGGAGGTGGTGATCAGTCCATGGTTGAGGTAGGATGTCAGTGACTGTGATGTTACAGTTTAGGTCTGCTACAAAATCGAGGGTCCTCCCTTTCTCATGGGTGGGCTGGGTGATTTTTTGCGAGAATCCGTGTTTGGTCAGGGTGTTGGCCAGTGATGCTGCTTGTGGGTCGTCGGGACATTAAAACCTAAGTTGAAATCGCCTAGTATAAGAATTTGCAAGGATGTTTTGGTATTGTCGGATTGTAGAGTTGTCATATCTTCCTCAAATGAGCCTATGAGCTCTGGAGGT